>NC_134491.1:35190946-35490946 GCF_040206685.1 Ascaphus truei
GGTGGGGAAAGTCGCGTACTGAGTAACTCCTATAGGGGTGGGAGAAAACGTAACGCCTATAGGGGTGGTTGTCATGGTATTATGAGATAACCAGGCAGTGCCCTAACTTTATTTTTTTAATAATTTAGTAAGGCGATATATATCGGAAAAGGTAACTATCACACTCAAGTAAAAATCTATTGTTTTTATGACTGATTTTGTTACAGTCATTTTAAGTTCAGGCATTTCACGTCAAGGCGCTAAAATAAGGGACAATTATGCGTCCTGACAAACACCTTTATGGACAAGAGGACAAGTTAATGAAATAAGAAACAAACCTGTAAATATGGGATGTCTGACAATCCTAAGGGGCTTATTCTCGTAGCTTTGAACTGGAACTTAATGCATCTAAAGTACATTTTAGAAGCAAATTTGCATGTTTTGGTAATCTGTAAGCCCTTTTTGCATGTACAAACCATGCAAAACAGTCTTTTTTTTTAAGCATTTTCATTCTGGCTGTTCAAATTTGGGAAAACTGACCAAAATCGATTTTTGGGGCGCAATCACGCTGTATTCTAGTAGCTACGAAAACTGCAAAAGGCTAAATCGCATCTAAACAACTCACATTTTTTTCTCACTACCTCAAAGCCGGCGAGATAGGAATTGTGATTTCTGTCCAAAGACTGGAATAGGGCTTTTGCGTGGTGGTAGACAAGGACGACGAGGACAACGAGGACGATGACTTCCTAACGTAATAATTTCTCCAGCTGTATATATAAATATATTAGCGAGAGATGACTGCGCTGAAGTACCATGGTAGAATTGCTAATGTCTATACAAAGTATATTTGAATGTTCAAACATCCTAACAAATATCTTGCTCCTCTACTCAAACGAAGTCTCTTTTTGGGTGACTCCTGCAAAAACCTCGGACTAACACCTCTGACAAAATCCAAGACTAGTCTATGGCACTGAAACCGGCAGTGCTTTACATATCTTCCCGTCTCCATCTACAAGCATGGAAGATGTGGTGCTGACCAATCAGTGCGCGAATGCTACGTGCCGGCCAATCACAGAGCGAAGTCTCGCCAGTGATGAACCGCTATGGGCTGTGACAATGCTCTTATGACGGCCCACAGGGGCAGGCTGAAGGGAGTGGGAAATTCGATTTACCAATGGGAAACGTACCAATGGGGCCAAGACCCAGCGACCGTTCCCAGGGCCGGCCCAATACTTCCCACAGATATAGGCACCTCAGAATCTGGGATGAATAAAGGCTTTGCTTTTTGAGTCAATGTTCCCCAGCCTTGAGTAAACAACCCTCCCCACTCCCACAATGTCACAAGCACTTCACCCACCTACATTTAGATAGCAGACCCAGATTCCTTTGTGTGCTGGCTGGCTAATGGAATTACCTGCCTCGCACACAAAGGAGGCATAGAAATACAAGCATTCACATTACCCATGGGGAAGAATAAATGTTACAGGGCACATAGCAATATACAAGTCAGCCATTTTAACCACAATTAGATGGTAGAGTATGCCAGAACATTGACATCTGTCTTGAATTGTAGGGCATTGACTTGGCTTAACCTTTAAAATGCTGGCCACATTGCCACCACCATCACACATCTTACTTTCAGTTTACTATCTATTATAGTAAAAAAAAAAAAAAAAAGGATAGAATTGATTGCCCCACTCTATACTTTAAAAAATCAGTGTCTATGTTACTGGGATAGTGTGATTAGCGCTAGGCTTTTCTCTACTGACAAGCCCCCAGCAGGATTACTAGAGGATTACCGACACCATGGCCGTGTGTGAATATCTCCCTGTCTGTGTATTAAATGGCAATTTGACAATATTGTTAGAGACATTCCCTACACCATACCTACCCCATTATATCTTGGTATATGTTTAGTGATAGATATTTTACTTGAATAATACATTTTAAGTTTAATATCACAGTTGGGTGTAAGCAAAGTGAATTTCTTTTGAGTGACTTACCTCAGTCACCCATTTTTATGTGCAATCTATTATAAACATGGACACCCAAGAGCTTTCACCTCCTAAATTACAAAAGCATGTATTGCATGGGACATGCAAGTCTGCATTATGAAGCTAGTTGTGGTTAAAACCCCAGAAAGGAACTGATGGGTAAAAAAAAAGTGACAACCAGCCTGCTTAGTGACAGAAGTTCTAGAATGACCAATGTAAAGCTGCACCCTCAATTCTGGTTAAATCTCTCCCAATGACTTGGGTACTCTGGGATACCACATTAAATGTTGCTTCATTCAATTACAATATTGTATAGGATTTCTCAGCTAAAATGCTATTCACTATCAAAAATGATGTATAGTGTTGATACAAGGGGCCATATTTACTAAAAGGTGTTACTCCATACGACACCTTCCATGCTGGAAGACACATTATGGTCCAGTCAAGTTAATTGTCCATAAAGTGCAATATTAAGTAATGGGCGATACTCCATAAGATATCTTCAATGATGGAATACACCTTGCAGTCTATTCACTTGAAATATTTACTACGGCATGCTAAATAAAGTGTCTTATGGAATAGCAAAGAATAGTATATATGGGCCTAAATGCAAAAAAAATGCGCTATGTACAGTATTTCATATAAGTACAGATTAATGTACAGCACATTCACTACATTCCTTCATCATCATTTGTAAAACGCTGACTTTGCAGTGTCATCGTCGTTAGGCAAATATAGGTAACATGAAAGTCAAATGATAAAACATGTAAATAAGGCATTGTTGAAATATAAAACTGTTCTATGTTATGCACCTTGTTTGAAAGACCGTCCCATTGAATTATTCAGCTAGCCCGGGCGATATCACGTCTCATTTTCTTTACTGTGGATTTTGCTGTATATATGCTTCAAAGAAAAAGGTAAAGTCTAGAAGAAAAAAAGAGAAGAGATATTTTGAAGATAGGAAAGAATACAAAATATGTAGAAAGTGACATATATATTGCAAATATGTCTTTGGATGTGTGTGTCCTTCTCAATTTCTGGAAAGAGATGCTGGTATAGCTTTCCATAGAGTTGTTTGGTTGTCTTGGGATTTTGAGCACATCTATTTTAGTACTAGTTCAGCTTCAGCTCATTAACTGTTCAGTCGACTCATTCTGACCTTGGAGTTAATTATAGATTAACATATTCCTTGTGAAATTCCATCTTCTCCAGCCCATTCAATTGCATTCAAAACCAAATGATTGTTGTTTCAAAGTTGTACAAATCTTGTGATTTTCAGTCAATGCAGTTTCCAGTTTAAAATCATCTGTTTTGTGCATGGTAGGAGAGGAATTACAACATTATGGTCATGTTTTAATGTACTGTACTGTAAATAACTAAATATGCACATTATCACATCATTTTAGAAAGATCTTGTCTAGCAAAGGTTACTTGAGCAGATTCAATTTGGTATGAACACTCTTCAACAACTGAAATGTTTTGGGTTTTTTTTTATCTCACAGTGGCTTTGCATTTGGTACAAGCATTAAATTAACCATTTTTGTATATTTGTGGTTACGTCCTTAAAATTAGTATATGCACAAATATTAAATCTCAATGGGAGAAAAAACAAGGTCCTTCAACAGACCACTCCGAATATAATTTATTTGACAAAACTAGAAATCAATAAAAAACCACAAATTGCACCTAATCCCCAAATAGTGTTTCAAGTATAAAAACAGATATAAAAAAAACAACATGTTTCATAATTTGTATGGGAAAGAGTTAATGAGGATCAAAAGAGTTTCTCACCACTCAAGGTGACCCAGGTACCTCAGAGAAGCAACATTATCAACATCAAGTATAATTGAACTGCAAAAGATAATCAAGAAAACATTACGAAAACCACCTACAGATACCCATATACTGTAAAAGGCAGAGTATGTTTTCTAGAAGAACCATAAAGTAGATATCTATCAGTGGAGAAAAGAACATGAGTAAATGTCACCAATTTTTCAGAAGTAGCATATCGTAGCTATATTTTCTTCTCCAATGTTGAATCAATTGGTTCCTGAGTAGTCCAGTACACATCTGCATAGTTAGTTGCATTCAGTCGGTAATATCAGAAGGGCACTCTGTCTCGCATGTCCATGTGTCCGCGTGTCAGCCTGGTCACGCCCCTGACGAAGCCCTAATGGCGAAATGCATGTTGGGTTCTGCGCCAGTGGGAATTCACATCCAGTGGCCGGAAGCTCTGTACATTCTGCGCTTCAGGCTGGCACACGGATGCATGGGCCAGCGATGGATGGCGTCTTTCTATGTTACCGATCAAATGCTATGATGGATGCGAAGTTGTCTGTACTTGATGTACTGTACTTGATTTATGTAGTTAATATGTGTTTAAATTCATGTGTGTTAGAAGATTAGATGAGTTCATTTTTGCACCCAATGTGTGTTTGTTTACCGGATTGAGTCACCCTAAAGAGGGGATCTTGTTATAGGAGAAGTGGGTGATTTAAAGATTACAAACCTAGAAAAAAAAACAGAAGAAAAGAGTTAAGAGGTGGAGTGTATGGAGACCTAAAGGGTGAGGAAAAAGGGAGATTTAATTGGAAGATAGATTGGAGGATGTCAGGTTGGGAGGTTGTTAGAAACACTAGGGGGAAAAAACAATGAAAGATGCAAACTTTTACCCTTTTATCCGTTTAGATTCAGTTAAATGGGAGCCCATGCATTGTTTACATGTTATACTGCTTCTCACCTGACTGACAGTAATGTAAAGCCTTGGAACTAAAGCATGCACAATACAAAAATACACAAAACACAGGGATAATACATTTAAACCTCTTTGTTCTCAATACTGTAGAAAAATACAATTCCATGTTTTGGGAATTTCTTTGTGATTTAATGTAATAAAAGTCTATTAAACTTACATTTTAAATGTGTTTTAATAAATCATTGCACATGGTAAAAATGGTAACTAAATACAGTATAAGGGTATCACTTAGTAAAAATTGAACTAAATAAGAAAAACATTTTGTCTTTTACATTTTTAGCATTTTATTGAGATCAGACTGCATTCATTTGTCTCTAGTCTCTAGTGGTTCAATAAGGGCATCTTAACACCCTGTTGTGTCACAGCACCAATCCAGAATTGTCACAAACATTTCGAAAAATACATGAAATTGAAACTTTAAAAATAAATTAAAAAAAAAAAGGAAACACTGTATTTGAATGTACAGTAAAAAAAAGAAAGAAAGAAAATTACGGTGTAAAAAAAAAAGAAGCTAGTATTGCTGGAGATTAATATTGGCAAACTCAAGAGGAGAAATAAAATATTTATTCTACGCGATGACCTGTATTGACTTTCATCTTTGCATGTTTCTGACGAATGAGTCAATAGATTAACAAAGAACAGCTGTGTCAAATTTTCCTGGAACTAAAAAACATCAAAGAATGGTTGTTAAAGAAAATAAAAAAGGTACTAATATAGAGAGGTGGCAGATGGCAAACAAATGTTTATGTTCTATAGTCACTCAAAATGAGATTCCTTTAATTTGTCTCAGGCATTTTGGATGTTCTTTCTAGACTAGACATTATGAACGTATGTGCTACTGAATAAAGAGGTTTAAACAGTTGGGCTGCACTTATAGTACTGGCTTCGGTGACTTGCAGCATTGCGCAGCGCCGTAGCAAGTTCATGCAGTCCGTCGTGGGTGCCCATAGTCTGCGCGACCGCGACGGCTAACGTCACGCGGTTGCAATCGCTGGAAGTAAAAGGATTTTGACTTCTTCAGCGATCGGCACGTGAGTGGTTCAGTCACAGAGGGTGAACCGCTCATGGCCACGCCTCCGTCACGCCCCCTGGTAGCCCTCTCCTCTCCTGCACCAGAGTGCAGGAAATGCTATAGGGACGGTGACGGCTGACGACGCGAGGTCGTTGTCTCTCTCTGTCTCCTGTTCCCTCCTTGCCTCCCACTTCCATCATGCTCTGCTCCTCTTTGCATTCTCTCCTCCCCTCTCTTTGCACTCCCTGCATAACTGTGCCTGCTCCTCTCTGTGCACACTTCACTCCCTCCTCTGCTACTCATCTCATCTGTTTCCTTGTCTCCTTACTGTTTCTCTGTTTCCTCCTACTCATCTTACTGTCTCTCCTCTGCTATCTTTGCACTCCCTCCTGCCCCATGTCCACACTGCTCTCCATTCCATTCAAGAGGGGGAGGGATGTGCAGCCTCACCGGCTGTCCCTGGGTGAGTGACAGGCCGCTCAGCCTATCACAGAGGGGGAGAGATGCGCAGCCTCATTCTCTGTCCCTAGATGAGTGACATGCCGACCAGCCTATCACAGAGGGGGAGGGATGTACAGTCTCATTGGCTGTCCCTGGGGGAGTGATAGGCCAATCAGCCTATCACAGAGGGGGAGAGATGTGTCGCCTCACGTGCTGTCTCTGGGTGAGTGACAGGCCGTTTAGCCTATCATGGGAGGGTGGGGGAAGGAGGGATGTGCCGTCTCATTGGTTGTCCCTGGATGAGTGACAGGCTGTTCAGCCTATCACAAAGGGGGAGGGATGTTCAGCCTCACTAGCTGTCTCTGGCTGAGTAACACAGAGGGATAGGCAGACATCCACAGAGTTTTATAAAGAAAGGTTCTCGTTAAAACCTGAGCTATTTTCTTTTCTTATATAATTATTAATCAAATGTCTTCATTGAAGTGAAACCTGTGTCTATTAAATTTATTATATACAGAAGGACGCAGAGTCCAAATGATCTAATACACCTGTACACGTTTTATAGCCATGCCGCATTCCCCAGAGTTGCGGTGGCCATCTTAGGAGAGGCTCCGCAAGGGACTACATGCCCCAGGAGCCTGAGGGACATGCAGGTAAAATGTTGACACAGTTTGGCAGTTACATGAGTTGCTGGCAGTTACTGGCCATTGAAAGAAGGGGAGAACCATTGAGGTAGTGTCCAGGGAACAGTGCTCCCCTGGACTAGGACTAGGTGTGTCCCTTAGGTCCCAGCTAGGTCCTAAGTACTATTTTAGATTGTGGCTGCTATAGGGAAGACCCCAGACAGGGACATTACCCTTTAGCTTTATAGTGTTAGGTGTAGCTCCAGCGAAAAAACGCCACGTGGTGAGCTGCAGCCTGCAGTTTGGGACCAGACAACAGGTAACTATAGACATTGGGGGACACCCTGCAGCTGAAACTTCCTCAAGAGGTGGACGCCTATGCAGACCAGAGAGAGAGGATTCAGCAGACGTCGTGGGATCAGAAGGATCCTTTTTGCTCATTCAGCGGTACCTGGTACAGTGCCCAGGGAGGTAAAGTGCACCAACTGTCCACAGGGGTAGCGCTACTCCCTACACGTGGGTGGGACTGACTCTCATTAGGGAAGGACACCAGGGGTATTGGTGTTATGCACTCTAGGTACTTTGGGGGACACTCACCCTGTGTTGTTATTAGTGTATTGTGTGTGTTATATTGTATGGTACCATTATATCATTATTCTAATGTTAGTAAACCAATTGTTATATACGGGTGTGTGTATCATTTCACTGTAAGTGGTCCTGAAAGGAGTTATCCCGCTGCGCTGGAATCCCTCTCAGGTGGAGGCTCGGCACCGAGGAGAATGAGAGCTCACCCCAGGCTCCCAGCTGTGGAGGCTCATGCCTTCTGTGAGCTACAGGTAATGGCAGCACATGTAGTTCCCTTAGACACGGGAAAAGGGGGTTACATTCATCTGAAAAGCAGAAAGCCTCGGCAAAGTCTACAATTGCTCCAGCCCTGCTGGTGAAGTCCTCAGCTACCATCTGGTTGCACGGTTTAAAGGGAAAGTTACTGGAACCATGTGGATCACCAGAGCAAAAGTGCAAAATAGGGGCTTTCTGCTTTTCGGCTGAGTATTCAGGTAAGATTCTATTCAAAGACACTGACAAACTAGCCTTCGATTCTGATAACCTGCCTGATATTTATAATGATCTGATCAAGCTTAAGCGAAAGATGGTGGACTTATACCTCACAGACTTACATTTTCAAGATAAATGCTCATTATATCTAATGCTACTAGTAGTAGGATACGCTGGTGAAGAACTTGATCTTGTCAGATCTGAAACCTGGACCTGGAGGCCAAACATCTACAGGCCCTGGCAACTTATAGGACCACTCACTGGCTGAAAAAAATGTAATCTCACGTTCAATTCTATTAGGAAGAGATCCTTATATTTAAGAAGGATACATATAAAGTAGTGACACTTGATTATAAATACTATGGGACATACAGCTGGCAGCCGGGACTAACACCCAGGATCGAGACCTCAGAGGAGACAGAAATTCAAACAGAGACCATAGCAATATTATACCACGGATTATACCTCTGCAGCAAGCGAATCCTAATTTTGTGATAGTTAAATACCCAATACCGCCACTTTTTTAGAGACTGCCAGATTCCACAATCGTTTACCCAACCGAGCAACCAAAAATACTGCAGGAGGTGTGGGAAGAAGCACAGGGGTAAACACCAGATGAGGAGGGTGAACCAGGTCACTGAGACCCCAGAAGACCTCATCTACAACTTATCTGATTACCCTGCGAGTCCCACAGAAATGTTTGTTCTCAATATTGTATTGTATTGTATGTCTTTATTTATATAATAATAATAATAGCATGTTTTTGTATAGCGCTGCTAGTTATACATAGCGCTTTACAGAGACATTTTGCAGGCACAGGTCCCTGCCCGTGGAGCTTACAATCTATGTTTTTTTTTGGTGCCTAAGGCACAGGGAGATAAAGTGAATTGCCCAAGGTCCAAGGTCATAAGGAGCCGATACTCCTTATATCTATATATAGCGCCATAAATATACATAGCGCTTCACAGTAGTAATACATGTTGGAATCATATAAATAACAAATAATATAAATAACAGGTCATGGGAATAAGTGCTTCAGACACACTGTAAGAGTAACATTAAGGAAGAGGGGTCCCTGCTCCGAGGAGCTTACAATCTAATTGGTAGGTAGGGGAACGTATAGAGACAGTAGGAGGGAATTCTAGTAAGTGCGTCTGCAGGGGGCCAAGCTTTATGTATCATGTGTCCAGGCTTATCCACAGTGCTATTCATATGCTTCTTTAAGCAAATGGGTCTTAAAGGTGGATAGAGAGGGTGCTAGTCGAGTATTGAGGGGAAGGGCATTCCAGGGGGGAGGGGAAGAAAGTGAGAAAGGTTTAAGGCGGGAGAGGGCTTTAGATACAAAGGGGTAGAAAGAAGACATCCTTGAGAAGAACGCAAGAGTCGGGATGGTGCATTGCAAGAAATTAGGGCTGAGATGTAAGGAGGAGCAGAAGAGTGTAAAGCTTTAAAAGTGAGGAGGAGAATTGAGTGTGAGATGCGGGATTTGATCGGAAGCCAGGAGAGGGATTTCAGGTGGGGAGACGTGGAGACAGATTTAGGAAAGAGTAGAGTGATTCTGCCAGCAGCGTTTAGGATAGATTGTAGGGGAGACAGGTGAGAGGCAGGGAGGCCGGACAGCAGGAGGTGGCAGTAATCGAGACGGGAAAGAATGAGGGCCTGAGTCAGAGTTTTAGCAGTTGAGTAACAGAGGAAAGGGCGTAACTTTGTGATATTGCGGAGGAAAAAGCGACAAGTTTTAGAATCGTTTTGAATGTGAGAGGAGAATGTGAGAGAGGAATCGAGTGTGACCCCTAGGCAGCGTGCTTGGGCTACTGGGTGAATGATCGTATTTCCAACAGTGATGTGGAAGGAGGTAGCAGGGCCAGGTTTAGGAGGAAGTATAAGGAGCTCTGTTTTTGCCATGTTAAATTTCAGTCAGCGGATGGCCATCCAGGATGATATTCCAGAGAGACATACAGAAACTTTGGTCTGTATAGCAGGTGTAAGGTCAGGGGTTGAAAGGTAAATGTGTGTGTCGTCAGCATAGAGGTGATATTTAAACCCAAAAGATGTGATATAAAGGACTCACTTTTATACCCACAGTACACCAAAATCTGTTTGACTGGGGGACTCCCCTGTATAAACTCCACTGGCAACTCAAGCTTAAGGATTTCTTTAAACCCAATACACGCTGACACAACATTAAGGAGTCACTCTGCTGTACCATTTCTGGTGTAAGAGCCAATTCAACCCTGTTTCTTTTAACCCCTCTATCCCCACGTTTATCAGACTGGCACAATCTCTGGTACTGGTAACAATCTCTAATCTGTAGAGTTTAAAGCCCTGCAGCAGCTTGTTCTGAGACTGACTAACAAGGGAGGTCAGATTATTATTCAGAATCACTCTAACTATTGCGCTGAAATCCACAGACAGCACTCAGACGAGAAATGCTTCAAACGTCTTCCATCAGATCCCACACTTCAGTACAAAAAAAGAGATAGACCACTGTCCAACTTGGGCTTTCTAATCGGTGGATAGATGAGACTGCTATCACTTCCTGAGGCAGACACACCCTAAAATCCCTATAGTTTACACTCTTCCTAAAATACAAAAGTCTAAATAACCCTACAGGACACCCAATCATGTCAGCTAGGGACTCGCTGCGTCAGACACTCTCACACTCCATAGATTTCTATCTGCAACCTATACAGAAGGATATCTATAGCTATATCTCCGATACCACACACGTTTTGAATAAACTCACAAACCTCAACGGTGATTTCTCTACTTTGAGGCTGGTCACACAAGATGTGTTAAACCAACATACAGCACACGGAGGATATAGAAGCTCTGAGTCATTGTCTCACCAATAGTGTTGCATACAAGGGTCCTCATTGAATATAACATACTGCTTGCTGAGCTGATTCTGCACAAAACCTATTTTAAACACCTGCATAGTTTCTACCTACAGATAAGGGGTCGAAAATGACTCCGGCATATAACAACATTTACATGGTCCAGTATGAGGAGACACATCCTGGGCAACCCACTCCATTTGAATTATTTCAGATATATTGACAATATGTTTTCTTATGGTATGGTACTGAAGCATGCCTAAATGACTTTATTGATTACCTAAATCAATTACCTACGATAATACGCTTCACGATGACTAACAGTACAGATAACATCAACTTCTTGGATGTAAAAATCACCAAACTGGCAGTCTATTTTCAGAAAAATATTTATTAAAAACCTACAGATAGAAACACCCATTTGTATTGGACCAGTTTCCATCCAGCCCCCCTGAAAAGGGGACTGCCATATTCCCAACTCATACTTGTAGCTGGAATCACCAGCAATCCTGCTGATCTGGCACCTGCACTACTGTCCATGGGAAATCAATTCCTTGAGAGAGGGTGACCCACTGAAGTCAAACAAGCCATATCAAGAGCCCTCTCTGTACCTAGGAATGAGCTTCTGAAACCACATCATAAAACAACAGATTCAGACTAATGCTATGTGACCAGCACATATTATAGGGCCTCCTGTGAGTTTTTAAGAATTATTGCTCGACACTGGCATATTTTCAATTCTGACCCCACAATAAATACCAGTGTCACTCCAAAACTGGTCTTTTATTACAAACGAGATTAAAAAAACTCTGTGACTGGTTGGTAAAAACTGACCTGACCTGACCTAATCAACTCTACCACAGGTACCAACTAGGTTACAGTAGGAAAATGGGCCTTAAAGTGCTCTGGCTGTGTCACCTGCAAACACTTAATAGTGGGCACTTCTTTTAACCAAAAACATTCTTTAAAATGCAGGCCTCCTCTTGGACAGAAGTACAAAGTACATCTCTACTCAAGTTCTGAATGCAATTCTTCATTTATTTAACAGCAAGAACAGAGGAGGAACAACGTTTCAGGTCCCATATAAACCTTACATTGCCTGCATTTTGAGGAATGTGTTTGTCTATGTTGTTTTGGCTGCACAAGCAGGATTCTCCTCACCTGAAACTATTTCTCTGCACTTCTTTTAACCATCCACAATATGGGAGGAAAATCGAAGTCAGAGACTGACCTGTGAGCCCTACCACACTGATGAAAGGACCCAGAGATGGCTCTGAAACATTGGATTCCTTTGGATATGGCTTAAATACCCCTTTTTCATCTACCTATAGTGCTGTGTCTCCTTCCCTGGTAATTTTATTTTGGTGAAGTATTTTTTTTATACTATTCATGACGCGTTGGCACTTTCCAATTGTGAGCTAATTTTTTTGTATATATGGTGTGCTTTCTTTTTATATATATATATATATATATATATATATATATATATATATATATATATATATATATATATATATATTATCACAACCTTTTTTACTATATGTGATGTTCAAAGTAGAAATCTTTTTTTGTCTCAATTTTCCCCTAATCGCTTGATTCCTTTGTTCTTCTATCTACTAAGATTACTTCAATGTTCATTTTACTGACGCGAAGGCAGTCATTTACTTTTTCATTTTAATAGCTCTGCAATGCGTTGCAGGCCCCACGGGGAGCAAAGAGAGGCTTACGTTTTAATATTGTTCCAACATTTCCATCTCTCTTTTCTTTTCTCCCTTTAAGACATAATGACTTAAAACATGTTCTTATTCTAATTCAAATTGATTCATATATTTGCATAAATATAGCTTTTCTATTATTATTTCTCACCTGTACTTTGAGAAACTGTCATGCCTTTTGGGTACTTTAATCTCTGCCTTTATTTCCAATTTAGTTTGTGCTCTGACCATCGTTAAACTCTCAGATAAAGTTTATTAATTAGAAAATACCAGTATTTGCCCACATTAGCAAACAACTTCTCCAATATCATCACTTAGTGGATGTGGGCCTTTTTCCTCTCTGTCATTAAATTAGGAGAATTTGGCTGAAAGAGAGTGAAATTCCAATAAATGGCTTACTTGACCTACAAATAAATCTACAAATCAATATACCGTTGTACTGTTCTGTGACCTTTTACCTTTTAGGTCAATATATATGGTCAGATTCACTGAAGGGTGAAATATTTGTGTAACTTGACATTCATTAAAGCTAATATATTCACAATTGCTTATGCAAACTGATTCCTTATAATACAGCTTCCTTGCTCAATTTTGGATCAATGGTGAACACACTAAACCAGGTTAGCATGTGCATCAAACATGAAATGACTGTAAACGGAACTATGTTTCATGCAGATTATAGAGAACTATATTACAACAGTTTCTTCATGTGTCTTATGTTGGTGCCATAGCAGTCAATCTTGTAGTTATGTTTCATCTGGAAAGTTTATAGTCTACAGTGCATTATGAGGGTTATTCACTAAAGAGTGTCAGTCCACACGGAAACACCCATTCACCTCAATGGCCCTTATTCTGTAAATTGAGAATAGCGCTGGTCTGGCACTGTCAAACAGAAAGCCTCATTGAAGAAAACTGGGCTTTCCATGCGATAGCAGTTGATCATTGCTATCACAGGTTGCAGAATAAGAGCCAATGAGAGATTGCCACTAAGACACAATAGTAAATCCCATGGTAAGAGTTGTTGAGAGGTTGTGAGAACCATTCATTATAAGACAGGATACATTTTTAATAACAGACTGTTGCCATTTCATTAGCGATACTTCCAAGGGTTATCTATTTTGTTGATTGTATTAGTAACCTTGAAAGCACTTCAAGCACAAAGTAATAATATGTACTGAGGGCTATGAGTTACTGAGACCAGATGAGATTCAATAAAAGATGAACAGAATATGGGCAACCTCGCTCTACTGGGTTAGAAGAAAATCTCTCTTGCCACCTCTCCTGCTCTAGGGATTACACAGTTATAACTGCGGTTTGACAAGCAAGCACTATTATTGTTTGTAGACAAATATTCCTGGCACTATCTAGATGTTATATATTTTCATCTTATTAGACCAGATCGGTGCAATCTCGTTTATATAGATTGTACAGGGGCATTTCATTCCTTCTATGTACCTATCTATTAAGCGGATAGGGTCTCTTTCAGGGTGACTGCATCTCTGAAGAAGCCATGGTATGATTTAATGCATTTGGATTTTTCAATCTGCATTATCAAACAAACTCTAAATCAGTATTATTTTTGTTCTGCAAATATAAATATACAGGCTTTGTTCATTGCTTATCATTTTGCTTAAATTACCACTAACTACTAGGTCTCACTACTAAGACCAGTACACATAGTGGTTTGATTACCCAGAGATCTTGTAATTTTTATAATTACCTTTTCTTTTATTATGCACTTAATTCTGTCTCTTAATAAATGTATAACTTTTTAACTGCTTAGTTAGGTTAATACATCACGGATACATTGTGTTACGTTAATGTATCCTCTATTTTGCAGCTCTTTGGAGGTCATTCTTCTTAATTGTACTGTTTATGTATTAAAAGTTACTTTGTCCAGGGTCATTATAAATCTCTAAGGGGTATTTTACCCACTTGGAGTATTTAGGAGTACACCTCACTTTCTGACACACAAAATTTAAAACAAGGTGAAGCACAGCTGTGACAGTAGTGCTACCCATCAGCTGGTTTAGCTCACACTGCTAGAGCTGTGGTCTAGAAAAGTCGTGGTTGTTGGTTCTAGACCTGTTGGGTCTGATGCTATTCCAGCCATTAGGTCGGTGCCTTAGGCTTATCAACTCTATATAGTTGTCATGGAAATCCTTTTAGAAAGTGTGGGATGGGTCTCATTTAAATATACTTTGCATAGCATTAGCATATCTCCCAGGCAGGTACCTCAGGTGTGCTCCTTTATCAGCACATGCATGCAGCTCTAAAATATGTATGGGGACACACTGATAATAAAATGAGAACTCTCACTCCGTTAGTGGATTCTAAAAACAAACCCCATCCAGATTGTAGCCAATGGCGGATTTGAATTAATCCACCAAGATTTTTAAGTATGCAATCCACATGCACATTTTTATGTTCAGAACGGATTTGGGCGCAATTCCGGGAAACAGATTTTGACAGTATCGCCCATCCTTAGTAATAATGCTGAAACAGTTACTTATAAAGCAAAGAAACTAGCATGCAACAAAACGAAAGAGGAACGCACAAACTATACACAGCCAATTTCAGAAAGGGCTGTAAAACTGATTTGCAAATGATTATTAGTTATGAAAGATTGCAGAGAAAATAATTGGAAACCATACATTACATTACAAGGCTAAGAAAAGTAAAGGGGGTACTGGAATAAATCCCATCATCATTGAATAATAAAAAAAACTTATTCTGACTAAATCTACTTAAGTAATCTGCAGTAGTGTCACTGAACCAATTTTATCCTTTAATCAGTGATAATCTATCTCATCCACTTGAAGGACAATGTAATAGAATATGTATTCATAGACATAACAATGTTGCATTTGAAGGAATGAAAATCCATGGCCAAAATGAGGAAATGGGAATAAATTTTAGTTAGTGGAGAATATTCATCAACATGTAAATAACTTATTTTCAGGTTGCAGTGTATGGTTGATTTAAATGATGCATATATGATTCACTGAGTAATTGAATGAGGAACGGATACTGTGGAAGTCAACAAAGGAGTTCCTCAGTACTGTACATGGGAACTGTGTGATGCATTACCCTTTAAACTAAAATTATCTTCATTGAAATAACTTACACCAGACACAAGCATAAGGTGGTACTAAGGCCGCAGCACAATGTATTAAACCATCATAACAATATATAACTCAAACCATTAAACATGAAGTTAACCTCTTGCCTCCCAGCCAAGAAGCTAAATTATCATCACAACCAAACCAACAACTTAACCATTCCTGAGACCATGCTCAGAATTAACCCTTTTCCAACTTTATGCTACACACAAATATCCACTGTTTTTTTTTATGTAACCCTTCCCCTTAGCCTAACAACCCACCTTCAAGAAATCCATAAACACCTGTATTGTCTCCACCTGGTAACAACCTACCCATTTCCTGCCTAATTCACCAGCTTCCCATTAACCAATCACCTTTCTGCTCCTCTGACCAAGGCGAATCAATGGTCATCCCCAGTCCCATGTTGCCCTTTGGCTAATTGCCTCTGGGGCTTCTATTCTAATGGGATGTGTCTGTTTCTTTTTCTGATCTCATTTTTCAGTTTCCTATGTGCTACGCCTGAAGTGAAGTTAACCTCTTTGCCTAAGTGATCAGCGTATGATGTAAAAAGATGTATTTAAATATGAATAGTATATGGGAATGACCTAAAGAAACAGTGCATCAAAAAAACATATGTGCAACGACTCAAAAAAGTATTCATCTGTAGTGAACAAAAATTGTATATATACCATGAAAATGAATCCACTATTACTCATATGTCATAAATTCAGCACAAAGGCTACATCCTGTTACATGTAGAACTTGATTTTGTAAATGTTTCCGTGTGGTCTCAGACCATTTTAAATGTGAAAGTCCATCAGTATTTATACTCTTTGATGAAGTCTCTGTACTGAGACGAAACGCGTCAGAACTATACACTCTCTGTATGTTTTTCTTTATTTGGATGAATAAATAACTTTTATTTATTCTGGGCTTGGTTGATTCCGGAGTTCGGGGAGCAGTGACCACCATTTCTACTGTTTTTTTCTGCATCAGTATTTATAAATAGAAAGATCCCCAGATCAAGTGAGTCCTTTTAATTAGGTTAATCTAGTATATCTGTATGTATACGTGATAGTCAAGGATGAGGCTGGGGTCTTGTTACCCGAACTCCACCATGTAATAAGCAATAACGCAGTCACACGTGATAAAATACAATCCAATGTGAATGGGACTACTAGGGTACTCACAGGGATCCCACAGAGGATGGACTTGTGGCGTGCTCCTGCCAAAGGGAAGATACAGTGGCTGAAGGAAGGAAGAGGCAGTGCATAGCGATACGAGAAAAATCAAGGGCTAGAACCGTCAATCTTTGAAAATGCGCGAAACGCGTAGGAGTGTTTTTTTCCCCTTTTGAGATGTGCCAATAAACTTTTCAAAGATTGCCGGTTCCAGCCCCTGATTTTTCTCGTATCGCTGTGCACCGTCTCTTCGTTCCTTCAGCTGCTGTATTAAAATATGGCAGGAAATGTATCGTAGTCTCCCAGGTCCAAAACTGGGACACAAAATACGGATGCAGCAGCCGTTATTGCAACCATAGACATGATCTCATGTGTGCAATGGTGAGTTATCCCCAACCTCTTCTCCTGCTAGCACGTTGTGTATGTCCCCCTGTAACCTGCCAGCTGCAGTGATAACGTTTCCTAACATAATCTGTAGCACTATATTTGGTAGGGAAAATAACTCAATTTCTTTCATTTGTTTTTTGTCTGATAAATATGGTGCTAATTTTATAGCACTTGCTTCCCAGTATGAAACAAAGCTCCCTTGATGTTGGTGCAAATTGAAGTTATATAAAATGTGTGCTTTAAAGTCCATCATTAACATGAATGTCCCCCAAAAATGTCCAAGCTCCAACCCGTTTAACAGCAGTTTGTGAATATATTGGTCCTCTTAAAGAGCAAATGACTATAGCTTTTAGTAGCCTACAACTGTTTAATCAAGAGGCATTACTTTAAAAAGGGGATACGGACAAGGTACTCAATGAAGTAATAGTGGATCCATGCTACAGCTTCTAGAATTCATCAAATATGGATATAGGTTCAGGGCAGGTGGATAAGATTTTGGGAATACAATATCACGGCAGGTTTCTTACTAAATGAAACCTGTTTTTGTTTTATACTAATAGAATATATACTTCAAAATAACAACTAAAACATGATGGTGTCTACCCACTACTTACTGAATGATGTCAAACAAACAGAAGCCATTCATTCATCAATCATGTTTCCCTAAACCTGGCTATATAAAGAATACTTGTGTTTATTTTTCCAAACAGCTTTTTTTTTATTCTATATTAGAAAGCTGTATATAAGTCTTCCTTTATACTTCACAGCCTGTGCTTTCCTTCCCTATTTTGAACTTATTGTCCAAAAACCTTACTGGACTTAGTTTTTTTCTGCAATGAGGCATTTATGAATAGAACAGATATGATACCCACTCCACGTCACTGTAGAGTTGAATTTGCTTATGGTCAACCACTTCTTACTGTAAATTGCTAATAATAAACCATTGATGTTGTAATATGATTAATTAAAATTGTAGTGTGCATATACTCTCTCCCTCGTTCACTGACAAAGATTCAAACTCTTTTCAATATTCTGTGTAGCTGTCTTCTCCTTACTCAGGAAGATTCCAACTCCATTCACTACAGATCCTAAGCAATAGGGCCACCTCTACAATATCTCTCTTCTTCTCTCTTACTTTATCCCTATATACAGGTTTAAATCTATTTTACCTATGTTTCCCTCTATTCCCATTTTTATCATTACAATTAGATGCACTGGTTCCAAAACTGGAAGAGTTACAACAAGTGAAGAAATATGATTTGGAACCAGTTTCCCCTTCGTTATACCACACTGTTATTCATTCGATCATAACATTACTTCAGGTTCTGTTAGGCGTCACAATTAAGCATCAATTGTAAGAAGTAGGCTAAGTGACAATACAACTTTCTTATCATCCTGTTTCAAAATAAAGGTTCTTTTAAGCCTTGTAAAGCAATTTAAATCCATGTCTTTGCTTAAATTATGCACTTGCTTCATCAGAGACACCAATGATTGATTGTCCCAAAAAGCTGAAACAGACTCATAAAACATTTAGACCAGGACTGTAAGTCACATCATGGCGCGGTCTCATGCTCTGGTCTGAAGTTAACTGCCATTAACTTGAAATACATCTGATGTTTACACAGCTTATTGAATTCCAACCTTAAGGCCATATTTAATAAGTGGTGCTATGTCATTTACTGGAATGGGCTATAAAGTGTCTTCCGGCGCTGGAGGCTGTTGCCTTGCAGAATAGCAGCACTCAGGAAATATGGGCCTTATATTTTGTACTTTGTACATTCTGAGAAATATTGATACTGTACAAAGGACAATAAACAGTATGTATACTTCAGAAAGATACACGGAATATATATGTTTTCTGTTGTTGGAAAAGATATACTGTAGACCCATATCTACAAATAGGCACCTTTAAGTCAGTGGGCGGTGAGGTGTTTTCCAACACTGGAAAATGGTTTAGTGGTAAAATACTGCTTGATATGCGCCAAATCTTTTGTTTCATGTAAGATAATAATGTAATAGAAATTATTAGGTAATACACAAACTTAAACAAAAATACATTCCAATCTGAGATGATGAATGCTACAGTATTTCAGAGTGATGTGTGCCAATCCAGAACAAAAAATCTGCAAAAACAAAAAGAAAATGTATCAAATTGACAGCACTAGAATTGTTTTCTTTAATAAAACTGCTAAGAATGGGTTAAAGCAGCGGTGTGCAAACTGTGGGGCTCGCCCCCTTGGGGGGGTGCAAGATTATGTAGGGGGGGCGCGGGCTGCTTGCAGGGAAACCTGGGGGCGGGCAAAGCTGTGCACGGGCGGCCAGAAGCTCCGTGCTGCTGCTTCTATGTGTCTTGCAGAGGGGGCGGGGCTTCTCTCTGCACACAGACAGCTCCTCCTTCTCTTCCTGTCTGCTTCCCGTACCAGTTTTCAGCAGCATGGCTGGTTGGGGGATCGGAGCATGTCGCCCCCCCCCAGGAGAAAGTGTGTGTGTGTGGGGGGGGGGGGGATTTAGTGTGTGTGTGTGGGGGGGATTGTGTGTGTGTGTGGGGGGGGGGGATTGTGTGTGTGTGTGGGGATTGTGTGTGTGTATGTGGTGAGTGTGTGTGTGTATGTGGTGATTGATTGAGAGAGAGAGTGTGTGTTCTAATGCAGTGGAGCGCAAACTGGGGGGGGCAATGAGGCGCAAGATTATTTAAGGGGGCGCAGGTAGCGTGCGGCGAAAACTGGGTGCGCGGGCCGGCAGACGCTGTGCGCGGGAGGACGAAAAAGCTGTGCGCGAGGGGCGGCCAAGAAGATGTGCATGGGCAGGCAGCCGAAGATGTGTACGGGTGGCTGAACAGGATAGTGCAGGTGGCGGCCTCGTGATGGTGTGTGTGTGCGCACGCTCAGGGGCTTCGGAGGTACGGGGAGGAGCACACCCGAGCACGGTGAAGTCAAACGCCCCTCCCGGTGTCTGCCCTGCAATAGCGCTGTGGTCCTGCTCTCCTCCGCTGGCAACCTGCTTCGCTGCGATCCTCTGCAAGTGAAAGGGTCGTCTGCCACTATATCAATCATACTATGAATGTACAGAAATAATTTAAAAAAAAGTGAAAACACAACATTGAAAACGGAAAAAAATAAATAATAATGTAGGTAGGAATGGATGACAATGGGGATAGCAAGACAAAGAGCAGGGAGGGGAAGGTAGAAACAAAAAGGGGGGGAGAGGGAATCGAGGTAGCAAAGAGGTGGATGAATGCCCCCCAAAAGTATTGCCTTTGTGCACGTACACTCTCCCAAGCTTGGCACTTGGGGAGACAAACAAAATTGACTTTGATGTGGGCTCAGCAGCAGTCATTACACACACACAGCCACACACAAACACACACAAATAGCCCCGATCCACGCTTGCAAAATTATGCAGGACACCCTGTGCTCATGCTTGGAGAGTTGGTGATGTCACCGCTCTCAGCAGCAGCGTGGACGCAGCCTAATTTTGCAAGCGCGAGCTGTTGAAATATGTAAGTATTTAAACATATTTGGATTTATATTGTATACCGTTTAATAAAGGTTTTTTTTTCATGTGATTTTGATTACATCAGGCAGAGGGGGCCCGAGAAATTTTATGGATGAAAAGGGGGGCTCGGCATAAAAAGTTTGCTCACCCCTGCGTTAAAGCATCAAAAATGTGCTTAGACCAAAGACAAACATACTTAGTCAAATGCATATTCTTTTATATGTAGGATATAAAAGCAAGTCCTTATACACATCATATCCATGAGCTAAAATAAAGCAAAAAGTTATTTATGCCGGAGAAGAAATATTAGATCACTATCATCAAGATGATATTGATGAAAGGAAGTATCTAACTCAGTTCAGCATTAAATATGTGTATCAACGCAGGAGATACAGGTGAAGATTCAAAGACTCTGTACACTATAAATTCCTCTATAATGAATTCCCATGTTGGTTTTCTAAAATATATCACAACCTACTGCGCACCAAACTACACTTCTCTAGGACCAGTAATGTATTAGAACCTTTTTAATGTCAACAACAAGGTAACTAGCAAACTATGTAGATTGTAATTGCAATATGCAAGCAGTACTGCATCTTCAAAGCACAAAGACACCGCAGCTGGTAGGAAACTTACTTTTAAATGACAATTATAATAAGAATTATACCGCTGTGCACTGCCAAGAATGGAGATGATATTTTTCTATAACAAGGTCAAAATACTACATCTACTATTATATTTATTCCACCACATTTTTAAATTCAGTTGGTATTATTCCTGTTTTAAAGCAGCAGTCCAAGCTGCCGTTTATTTTTAATTTAGTTTTTTTCCCCTTTAAAGCTGCAGTTCAGTCAATATCCTGCATGTGTGTTTTTTTTAATAAATCAGTTCTGTAGTAAGAAAAAATACTTTTAGCATTTTCTGTTTTAAAAAAAACAACTTTGAAAGACCAATTTTCTTGTATTCTATTTTAACAGCCATTTGCTAAGGCACTGCCCCTTCATGTCCTGTCACAAGCCCTGGCACACCCCTTTGTCAGCCTTGCCCTCCCTCTAGCACATGTCAGTGCAGGAGTGCTCATGAATATTCATGAGCTTACACTGACAGACAAGCAGATTATAAACAAATCCCGGCTTTTAATATGTCACCAAATTTCGACCTATCAATACATGGAGAACGAATTGACCTGCAGCTATACAGTTCTTTAGGTAATTAGAGATTGCACACATAAAACTATTGAAGTAAAAAAATAAATGTAAAAAAAAAAAAAAAAAAAAAGACTGAACGGCAGCTTTAATATGTTGATCAATACAATAAGTAATTAGCTAAGTTGCCGATCAATCCGTTCTCTTGTGATCGATTGATACAGATTCGGTTTGGGGGTTCACTAAATGACTGCAGAGGATTATTCTGCAGTCAGTGGAATACATTTGCATATTAATATGACAAAGTTCTGTGGGGAAGATCATGTGACCAGGCAGTCACTAGATACAATTGGTGCACTGCTAGAGAGAGGGCAGGGCTCAAAAATGGTGTGCCAGAGTCTGTTTCAGAAGCGGAAGGAGATGTGACTTTGTAAATGGTTGCTACAGAAACAAAAAATGCTTGTTACATTATAATACATTAAAAATTTAATTCAGAGTAGTTTTTTTTTAAAATGCTACAAGTATTTTCTCATAGTACAGAACTGATTTATTAAAACAAAACACACGTAGGATATTGCTCGGTCTGCTGCTTTAAAATGACTAAAAATGCTTTACAACTTTATTTTTTTACAAAGCAGTCGTACAATTGTAGCTCACATTCCCATTACTGCCGGATGTAAGCACGAATGTTATATATTCTGACTATGCTTTACCTTACTAGACATTTCCTTGTGTCTTTTTGTCAGCATGTTCTAAAGGGTTTGTTACTTGAATTGATTGTATAATACAATACAACTCAAAGGCACTTATTTAATGTGTGGTGAAGCTGGAAATTGGATCTTCTGTCACCGCCGCTCTGCCGCTGCCATTCAGGTGCGAAGGACAGCCAGCCATCCATTTTTCCCCTTAGGTAAGTGATTAGCATAAGCATTAGGGGGTAACTTTCGGGGTTTTAGAGTAAGGGGTTACGCTGTTTAGCATAAGGGCTAAGGTTCGTGGGTTAGGGCTGGGGTGCGCAAAGTGGTGGGTGTGCCCCCCAGGGGGCGGGAGATTTTCCAGGGGGGACTTGGCGGCTGCAGAGGTCCCGTGCTCTCCCCCAAGGTATTTAAATTAAATGACTGGGGAACGCGCGAGGCCTCTTCAGCGTCTCCTACTGTACGTGATCTTCGGCGACACATCACCATGGTAACCCGGCGTCAAGTCACGCCGCGGGTCACGTAATGTTGCGGTGCCATGGCAACGTGATGTTCCATGACACTGCGACATCATTTTGACAAATTGTAATTTCATATCCTTGACAACTCTCCCCAGGTGACAGGAAGGGACAAAGTAGCTAAGTTTGTGTACCTTGCATCAAAAGGTGGTAAATAAACTGTATCACTGCTAAAGAAACTCAGTCTGAAATAAAAATGTTGGATTTAAATCCCTCATTTCAATCACCCACTTTCTGCTGTTACCCGATACCACCCTTTTATCAGTGGAGCCATAAATTATATCACAAGATGCAGAACACTTAACATGGCAGAATATATTTCTCTTGGTTATTTTCTTTAAATGTTGTCCTGGGCTTTCTTCGTGTATTAAACACACGTTGTTGTTGTTGTTGTTGTTGTTGTTGTTGTTGGAGATGGACGCATCCGCCCAAATCCGTTTCCCGGATTTTCTCACATTGGACAACCCGTGGACGGATTTGTAGAATCCAATCCACAAATTCAGCGATCCGTTGGCGGATTCTTAAAAATCCGTCCATGGGTGGCGGAATTCGCGGAGTGTCGATGGCAATAATAAAAAATCCACTAAACGCGAACCGCCCTTTTTCAGATAGATCCGCTGATAACCGCGGACCAAAGGAACGGTCCGTCCCGCTGCGGATCCAATTCCGCCCGCCAAATTTGCCCATCTTTAGTTGTTGCACAGTATCTATCCAACTGCAGTATAGAGCAGTATGGAGCTCCTTTAAAATGAATGAAAGCTCAGCACTATTTAGCAAATTTTGCTCCAAATTCTCTTATCTCTGTATAAAAACAATAGTGGAGAGTACGGTTGGTGCATTTACAAAGGATTGTGATATTCTATGCCCCGACTAAACCTAATCTGAGGAACAGGGTAGCTGGATTTGTGCATTCAATTATATATAGTACAGAATACGTATAAAATTATAAATTAAGAAGGTAGACAGAGGAAGTGATTTCATGGAAATAAAACACATTGATCGGTAATTACAACGTATTAATGAGAAAATAAAACATGTCTCATGGGTAAAAAGGTTTTCTAAAGGGATCAGAGTGTAATTAATAAGGTAATTAATAAGGTAATGTCTGATATATTGTAGTACATCGATTTCCCCATTCATGGTTAAGACATCTAAACAAAAAACAACTGTATCATAAAACAACAATGATGTATTTACTAGTTGTATCTTAATTAATCGACAGCACAAAAACAGTGAGTGGTTTGCAATAAGATTGATAACAAAATAAGTCATTAATACTATTTTGAACAATAACAACATAACTGGAGATTAGAAATTGTTTTAAAATGAATGTACTCTTTTCTAACTCCACTTCACAATAAATGAGTAACAATTAGTTTTAAAAATCCCTTTTGCCAAAACTCGTACAGGACATGGTATGCATCCAGTTGCTGTATTGTACCATCTTACCTTTATATACACTAATGTAAACTTATTTTGGGTAATTATAAAATAGCCAAAGGGCAACCATTTCATGCTTGACTATACCATTACTATCTAAAAGATATTACTAAATTCCACAGAAGCACTTAAACAAAAGTCGTATTCAGTTTTGCATCAGTTGAAAGATGACTGCAGTCTATAGTGGTCTCTGAACATTAGGGTAATTATAAATCTGGATTTCTTTCTGCTACAGCACAAACCTTTGATGAACCCTTATATAGCTATAATCATAGATCTCCTTGTGTCTGACAAATTAATAACTACATACAGTACCCAGCATACAATATACAGAAGGGGAAAGTATTTTTTCAGGACAAATACTCCAACCTGAACTATAAACTAAATTATTCACATTTAATGTAGCTGAAGCTATGCCGACAATAGTTTTATGAAATGTTAACAATAAATCCTATATTTAAACATTTGTTCTTCCAGCAGACATCACATATGCCAGCCCTAATGACCAACCCCCCCCCCCCCAAACTAGATATAAAGCTACAATAGCATTGGGGTAAGAATAATGTTACCCCAACCTCAGCTCCTGACCCTTTGTTCTCTCTATCGCTCTTGTTATTATTTTCACAAGTTCATATCTTCAAACCTTCCTTTATTTTCATTGCTTGCCCCTATCGCCAAAAAGCTCTCCCCCACTCCTAAAGAGACTTTTCCTGCTGGTCTTCTTCTTTCATTGCTTTATTCTATCATTATACAGTTCTATCTGACTTTTAAGAGATAAAGGAGTTGAAAATTCTACCTGTTACGGTTTCAAGTTGTCCGATGCCACTAAAGCAGCTCGATTTGTATCAAAACTAATGCAGAAGTATTTTATATTCTGCGTCTTCCTTCTATTATGTCTCTTATGGGTTTCAAACTCTATAAAAGGTTATATAAGTTATTAAGAAATGTATTCAAATGTTCTGTGCAACTGAAAAAATGGTTATCTTAAACCTCACTGTTGATTGCCTTAACTGGTGTTTGCAGAGTCGCTAGCGGATTTATGATTTATGAAGACCCATGCCCTAATGTTGGAAAATCAAATAAAAGCTGTGCATATGGGATATAAGAAAGCATGAGATTTAAGTGGGTGTTGTTACTTGTGGTATCAACAAATGGCAGTAAAATATTGTAATTAAGGTAGCCAATTGCCTTCAAGGCATAAGTATGCTAAACTAATTTAGCACAATTATTCTGCATATGATGGATAAACTATGATAAAGGGTATTATAAGGCACTATCATTACCGTTGAAACATGAAACTTCCTAATGTTTTATACTGCCATGTCACTAATATAGGTCTAGCCCTTATGTAGCTATCTGAAGTTTAACTTGACAGGGTCATTAATTATTATAAAAGCCCAATGTCTTATATTGCACTTTTTCTGCCTTAGGAAGCACTTTGGGTTTTGGGCCTTCATATTTTTGAGAGATAATTTCCAAATAGATAAATGGTATTTACAGTAAAGATGTTAAGGTTAAGCAGTTATTTCTCAGAGTTACTTTGGTATATGGGTGTAAAAAGAGGAACATTTAAAGGGATGAGGAGAGTACTTTATTTTGGATTGAGAGTGTATTTCGGCATGGTTGGATCATTTGTCATTCTTCTCTGTGTTCTTGCAATAATGTGCTTTCCTTTACTACAGGGCTGCCAAACTCACGGGCCTCATGCGTCCCACAAAGTGTCGCCAAGCGGTCCGCAAACCAACAGGGGGAGAACTTTGACAGGAATCCTGTGCCCGGTGACTGCGGGGGTCTGATGCGCACTGGAAGTTGCTGCCGGGCCACCTTGGGTGCCTTGCTACTCCCCCCACTGGTGTGGGCCATCTCCTCTTCCCCCGCTGGTGCATGCCAGATGAAGGCATCGCAGCAATGGAGGCTCACCCAAGGTAAGATGTGGAGCTATTGTGGGGGGATGGTGCAGGTGTGGAGCTATTGTGGGGGAAGGGGCAGGTGTGGTGCTATTGTACGGGTGTGGGAGAAGGGGGCTTACGTGGGGCAGGGGGAGTATTGTGTGTGTATTGTGGGGCAGGGGGATTATGAGAGATAGAGAGAGGGAGAGATAGAGAGAGAGATAGGAGAAGAGAGAGCAGAGAGGAGAGAGAGAACGTTTATGTATTTTAAATAAGGAAAATGCAAGAGAAAAGTGTGTGCTTAGGTTATAGTGACTGTTTATAAAAAAAAATTCTGGTGCACCCCAAGTCTTGCAGTCGGTCTTAAGAATTCTCCCCCAAGGTATTCTGAGTTAGACTGGCCAGCTTTATTATATCCATTAATCTTGATCTATGCCATTGCTGCTTTCCTTTTCAAATATGCATGCATATAGATATACAGTATAGATATTGGTACATCTTCAACCATTGAGCTCTATGTATATATGTGTCTTCTTTCTACACATAATATTCTATGCTATGTTATTCTAATATTATTACGTAATAATTCTTTGCATATTTATATGTCTACATACGTGATTTCTTTATGCTTGTTATGGATTCTGTATTTTCAATTTTTTTCTTTGGTGCCATCTTGTATAATCCAATGAGCACCCTTATGATCTTTTACTTCATCACACAATTCCCTGTAAAACACTCTTCTGAATGTTTATGAACAACTCTGATGAAGTTGCTAAGCGGCAAAACGCGTTGGGCTAATTAGGAACGATTCTAAAAGTCGACGTCAGCACGTCTGCTGTCGAGTGCTAAGTTTCACCAAGGCAGAGAACCTTACCAAAATCACTCTGGAGTTCTGGTTATTTGTAACCCGGAGCAAACCAGAAGCCCCCTCGGACGTCACCACGCAGCGAGGCAGAGACGATAGTCTGACACCATGCTGGAGTTTCTGGCGTCTATAGACACTTTTGTGTCCTTTTATGTTGTTTTCTCTACTACTGTATCTATGTATCACAGTGTGATACATTATTGTCTGTATCAATCAATTGATTCAAACAACCTTTTTTTGATTTTAAGTCCTACAGTATGTTCAAAGACATTTTATTAAACACGGATCACGCTCTGGGTACGTTCGCTATTTTTCTTCTGTGTTTGTCAATAGAAATGTTAAAGTCCCCAAGAATAAAAGAGGGGGGGGGGTCAGAAGAGAGAAAGAGGGGGAGCCAGGCACCACATTTATCCAAAATCCAGGACATAGGCTCAGATGGGCGATATATGAAAGCAACGCGAACATAAACAGGGGGAAAAAGAGACAAGTAGTGAAAGCCTCAAATATAAAGAATGAGAAGGAAGATCAAGGAGATGTGACTTGAAAAGTGCAACAATGAGAGAGAAGGATGCCTACTCCCCCATCATGTTAAAACAGCAATATTTTTATATAGTCATGAACAGTGGTTAGCTTGTTGCACACAAAGAAGATTCTCCACAGTGAGCAGGAAGAGTGGAGGACGGAATCAGGAATGTGGAGAGGATTAGGGGGTGGCAGTGCAAAATAAAGAAGATGTTTTCTAACTGACACGGTGTGGGAATAGGATTGGTATACTGCATGTGTTGTGCTAGGGTTGGAAAATATGTCCCCACACAGCAGAAGCAGGAGAAAAGATAGGAAGAGCTGACAGAAGATGAGTTTGTGTGAATTTCTGTGTCGCTTGGCATATTCGGCTGGTCTTGTTCAAGTTCCTTGATAAGCAACAAAGTTGGTTTACTATTACTATTTGACTAGGACATAAGTTGCATGTCTATACAGTAGTTCAGTGTTTAAATTCAATAAATAAATCATGTCATAAAAGACGTGGTCATTCAACCCTATAAATGAGGTTGTACAGTATCCACTATTATTATACTTTGGGAGAAAGGCCAGATTTGTGATTAGTTTTGTCACGGTTTCTTACCTTCCTCATCGTCACCCATAAACATCCACCCTTTGGTAATTACAGAGGATGACTGCTTATTCAATGGCCACTAATTAGACTCCAACGTGTTGCAGGCACCTCCCGTACAAACATGAAATCAATCTAATGTGATTTATCATAACATTTCTAAGTGGGCCAATACTAACCTGTAAATATACAAAATAACTGTTCACCAAACACCATTAAAAGTAATAACAGGGAACTTGCGGATGTTAAAACACGATGAAAAGTACATTATAGTATAACCTATGCAACAATGTATTATCAACATGCAAATGATGTATACAGGTATGAATGTAAGTTTCCAATAAAAGATATACAAGAATAAAAGGTATAACATTTATTTGCTTAGAATGAGTCTACAAATCTTTTGCAGTTTAGGTAAGTAACAATCAGTCAACATCAGCTAGGAAGAAAGTGATAAATAATTTAATTTGAGGTTTGGGAAATGTACATGGAGTAATTAAAACCTTTTTTTTTTTTTACTTTTCCAGAAAGCTACCAGGTATTTGCAAATACCACAAAGTGTTTAGAAGTTTCGATTTAAAGGTTTCAGGTTTAGACATATTAATGGTATCTGAAAATCACTTAAGCTAACATCTAGAGTGACTGAATTCTATCAGACATTTAAATATTAAATGAGTAGCAAAGTTGCCAAGATTTATATCATATCAGGTAGATTTCATTTCACAGAACTGGAAGAGAAGTGGGGTTTAGAAGCATCAAAGTTGGGTAACTGTACAGGGCAGGGTGGCAGAGTGAGATTTGAATGTGCTCACAAATGGTATTTTTATGTACTGGACACTGTTCCGTGGAGGGTTCTTGTTACTTTTTTGCTTATCATAAATTATTTTGTGTCTGGTTGTAGCCACTCCCAGCTTCACATTGCGTAGCCTGTAACCAACCTCAAACTGCTGAGATGCAAACGGTGAAACAGGAGCTGTCTGTGAGTAGGTTTACTGGCTCTGCGCTTCTTTAACCCTGGCTGTGATGAAAAGCTGTGTAATACGGCAGGTATAAGCTTATTATTCTGGATCCAGGGTCATGTCTAGGGTCTGAATGAACCCAGCTAGCTTCAACTCAGCCCTCTTTACAAAGCACAACAAGTCCTGTATATTTTCTTCACTTTATTTAGTAAAGCAGCAATAAAAACAGGTACTTGTGGATAAGATGTTTGTGTTGGAAAGGTGTATTTCTGTGGATGCTTTGTAGTTAAGGGCAGGTGAAAAGAATTGGCCTTGCCATAGGAGTGTAACATAAATGTACTCACTCTGCCAATGTCAGGAAGTAAAGACAGTGGGTACTGCTTGTGACACAGGGATATGGGTCAGGCCAAACTAACTGTCAGCAGGGACAGTGGGGAATGGGAAAGCCCATTAACTTGGAGGACTGGAGATGTTGCCAGGGCAACCAGGGGTGTGACAGACTGGAAGGAAAGAAGGCAACATAATGTATCCATTCCATCTGCACTGGGAGTGAAACTGCATGGAAAGTAACATCCAAATACAGCTAGCAGGCAGAACTGCCAAGGAAAGGGGGGGGGGAGGGTGAAATAGCGAAGGCAGAAATGGGTATTTCTGTTCCATGACACATATGGGTAGATGTTGAAATGGACAAGAAACAAAAAGTAACACACTGAGTGCTGATTTGCCTATCATTACCCAGAATCCCTGGCTGCAGCGGAAGCATTGTATGCTAAAAGATAACGGGGATGGGCAGGCTTGCCGTTGCAGACCTGTTTGAGACATGTGAATATTCTCACAAATAGTATTTATATTTGCTGTGCACTGTACAGTGGAGTTTTTTTATCACTTTTTTTACTCATCATAATTTATTTTGTGTCTAACTGTATAAACACGCACACACACATACCAAAGAAGTGCATACTCCATAGATAATGCACATATTTGAATGCAGCAAAAATTATATACTGCTTATTAATTGATAAAAACACACTCCTATACTGCGCTGATACTGTTTATATAGCAAGTGAGAGCAAGTGAGAGCAAGCAAACACCATACCTCTACATTTGGGACTCAAAGACATTGATGCTGACAGCTTACTCCTCACGGTTCCTGTTTTGGTTTACCCGGTCTGGCACCCATTGCACATGCGGATTGTTTCCGGAGGACACTAGGAGAAGTGACACGATACCCGAGTTCCTGCTGGACGTGGCTCAGAGGGGTTTTGATCGTATCCTTATCGTGTGCAGTAGAGAGGCGTGTGAGCAGAGCAGCAGAGTTCCTGTGTTTGGTGCATGAATAATACTCATAAAATGCTCTTTTATTCATTTTGTTTGTGAGTTTTAAATTGTTGGACTCTTTTTTGTATATTAAATGATATTATTTTACATATTGCACTAGGATTGGGCGCTCTCTTTATTCGTTTTTATATATATATACACACTCTAAGCTCTCGACATCTCTATGCCCGTTTCTTCTACAACTACCTTTATTCTGTGTGTTTCTTATCTCTCTCCTATTTAAACGTTCTGTTAGCCGTGTTGCACATGTAAAAAATCAGATTCTATGTAGCTGGTGATACCTTTTAGAAGACCAAATTCAGAGTTCTTTATTGGTTTTGAATGCTCTGTACACTATAATTTCCCCAATAGTATTTGTAACACTGGAGAAGGGATATTAGTTGTAGGGAAAGCTTGTTATGCTTTTGTAATACCATGTTAGTCATTAAAAAGTATGAAAGAAAAAGAAAGTGCACAGGGCACCATTGCGCGATATCCCTTTAATAAATACATAGAAGTTAAGTAAATGTTACGCCGGTGCTGCCCGCAGACCAGACCCGTCCCCTGTGCTGAGGTGGGACGTAGGGATACACGCACCCGCAGCAAAGGGAGCGCGTCCGGAGTGTGGTGTTAGTGTTGCCAGGCCAGGTATAGTAATGAAGACAATACTTGCCGGTACCGGTAGTAGAGGAGGAGTAGTTATTGCCGTTGCCAGGATCAGAGATAGGAGAGTTGCGGATGATCGAAGGTATAAGCCGTGTAACAGGGATGCCAGAAGTCACGAAGTCCAAGTAGAGCCGAAGTCGAGAGCCAGAGGGGGTAGTCGTCCAATCCGCGTCAATACCTGAGGAGTCACTGAGAGAGTAGTCAAATGCTTCCATACAGAACTATGTCGAGCGACGAGGGATGGGAAGCACAGGCATAATAAAGCTGGGCAGGCCAATGGGAAAAGGGGGCAGGCCTGGAGGACTGCAAGGAGTCCTCCCTGATAGGAGGGAGGTGTTACAGCCCAGCTGAGTGTAATCATTGATTTGCATGGAACTGTGTGATGCTTGGGGGCGACGCCTCACTGCAGGAGCAGTGGTTAAAAGTGCTCTGTTAGGCGTGTGCTCTGTAAGCTGGGAATGCATGCACATAACGTCTGAGGCTGGCGTGCGTGTAGGTGTGTGTGCAGGAGGGCGTGGGCGCGCCCGGCGCTGAGCAGAGGAATCGCCAAGGGGAGTGATCCCGCGACGGCGGCAGGGGCGAGGAGCCGTGGAGGACGGTAAGGCAGGATTGTTTTGTGGGTCCAGGGACTCCCTGCGGAGAGGGGGTGCTCTGTGTGGGAAGCGAGGAGAACGCCGATTCCTGACAGTAATATCCTTCAAAGTTTTAGAAGAAACTAAGTGTATCACCGAATCCAGCATCAGTCCTGACTCATGCTGGATGTCTGATTTATGCTGCTGCTGTAGACTGCAAACCTACAGGTAGGTGTTGATCTGTGATGTTATTAACCTATGAACCTGTCGGCATTGAGAGGGAGCTGGGACAAATCACTGTGGTTTGGGGGAATCTGCCAAATAATCTTCCAGACACATTTTGTGGAATGAATCCCTTCCTCGGGGGGATAACTTCCTTCCTCTCATCCATCTTTTTTATACAGTCCTGTCCATGTTCATTGGTCCGTTTAAACATAACTTTTATTAAGTAGAATCTCAAAAAAACATACTAAGTAATGTATAAATCTTAAAAAGTAACAGGTAATGGTAATAAAATATGTTTGTATGTTATATTTTTACACTAATAGTACTATGTTCGTGACCTAAAAATAGTAAAGTTAGTTCGTTCATATTCTCAGCTATACAAAAGCTCCAGTATACCTCAATATATTTTCTCAATTACTTGGCCTGTCTTTTTCTTTATCCCCCTGATTCTTCTCCAGCTACCTCCGTTCTGTGTGTTTCTTAGCTCAATAGTATTTTTAAATTATATTAACCGTATTGCTCTTAAAAAAGAAAATCTCACAAAAACCATACTAAGTAATGTATAAATCCTAAAAAGAAGGAATATCTCAAAAGATGAAATAAAAATATATTACAATTCCCAATTGGGTCTCTATTTTCTTTCTGTTAAGCACATAAATATATCATGTATATGTTGAGACATGTATCTATTACATCCATCTCCTATGTACTGTATGTTCGTCTAAAAATATAAACTGTGTGTATGTGTGTGTGTGTGTGTGTGTGTGTGTGCGTGTGTGTGTGTGTATATATATATATATATATATATTTGTGTGTAAAGTATGTGTGTGTGTGTGTGTGTGTGTGTGTGTGTGTGTGTGTGTGTGTGTGTGTGTGTGTGTGTGTGTGTGTGTGTGTGTGTGTGTGTGTGTGTGTGTGTGTGTGTGTGTGTGTGTGTGTGTGTATATATATATACCATCATCAGGGGTAAGATAATAACATAACATGCCATGGGCCACACAATTAATATAAAAATGGTACAAAACCAAACAGGGGGAGGTGTGTGGGTTGCTAGGCAACAACTGGTGAATAACAGTATCAAATGGCATCTGAGGGCTGAGCGGAGAGGAGGGGTGTCAGGTAGGAGTAGGGCAAAAAACGGAAGCACAAAATATCATGTTCGTATACAACAATAAAGCATTCAGCTGTGATACACTGTGTGGTCTCTTGTATTGTCTAATGTGGATGAACATGGCAATGAACTGGAGTAAATAGGTGTTCATAAACATGGGAACATAGAACAAAGGTTTAAGCAAAACTAATATCCAGCCTGTATTAAGTAAGGGAGAGTGTGTATAAAAGCTGTAACAGAACAACACGGGTCAGACAAAGTGTTAATGTAATACAGTAACAACAGAATCATCCACAAGTCCCACGTATACACAAGTGTACAAAGTACTGCAGCTTATAACTATACAAGCAGTATAAATCACAGAATCCCCACGGAAATAGATACTAGTTGATAATATCCATAGTGATAGTTTATTTCAACCGCAAGGTTCCCACTGCAATCAGAGCCCCACAGTGTCAGGGAAACCACAGTTAAAATCAATAAAGAAAGTTCCCACTGCACTTAAGGTCCACTGAAACTGGGAAACAATTCATATGCATAATAGAACATGATAATTGATAGTGGACACCTCCTTCAACCACCCACTATATGGGAATAAAATTGAAATCAGATATAGACTGACCTGCAAATCCAACTATGTGATCTATTTGAGCCGATGCCCATGTGAACTCCTGTACATTGGCAAGACGAAGAGTAAGCTCAAAGAACGGATTGCCCAGCACAGATTCTATATCATACTGGGCGCTTCAAGCTTCCACCCAAATACCTGAGCTCAAACAGCAACTAGAGGCCAGGCACTTCCTGGAACATGCACACCAACCATAAAGCATTCCATAAAGCATTCTGCTTTATGCCCATTGACCACATACCCAGGTTCAGTAGAGGTGGTGATCGTGACACTACATTGTTACAAAGGGAGGATAGGTGGATGTATAGCCTCAGGACCCATGTCCTGGATGGACTCAACAAGGAGTTGAGCTTTTCCTGTTTTCTATAAATGTCTGACCCAGTATGTCATCCTCTCGCTTTCAGTACCAGACTCCATGAACCTTGAGTCTAATAAGGCTTTTAATTGCAGATGCTATTTCATTTACTTCCATTACGCAGCAGCATGATACACATACTTGTTGTCTTTTGCCCAGCCACCTATTTCCTCGGGTTGTGTTTATTACACATAAAAACTGATGATCTAGTGACTATCAATAGCCCCAGCCCGATCCCCTGCATTCAATATGTTAGGCTATGGGTACCACAGCGATTAGTGCTTACAGTGAGGATGTGGTATTATAAAAAAATACTAGGGCGCTCTCTCTCTCTAGGGGTTTCTAATTAGAACCCAAAAATATAAAATATAGAATTTGTATTACTGTGTAAGAGAACTCCACTCGTAAGCCTTATGAATGGTATATACTTCTGGGGTCGAATTTCCGCTGCTCCAGACCCTTTAAAGGGAAACCTTTCCTCATTCCCCGCAAACAACAGTAGAAAGAAAAATACAAGGGGAGCACAGATCAGAATATGATAATAAAAATATAAAAAATAAATAAAATAATAAAGGTGGATACCAAAGGCAGACTGGTTAATTTTTTAGCCAGACTTACCTGACACTTCGAGGGTGCACAAGGGTATAATAAGACCTCAGTCAATGCACTCTTTTCAGTGTATTCTATGTGAATGCGGGATAGTGTAATAGGTATAATCAATAATACAAAAACTCCCTCTGTCTTGTGTGAGTACGATCTTCTCAGAGGTTTCTTGTCTTTAATCCTCCCAGGGAATGGTGTTGCTCTTCTACCACTCTCTGTAGAGTCTTCCTGTCTTGCTTCTTGGACTTCGCCCCCGGTCTCATCTGCCCCCACCACTCCAACGAGACCGGGGGAGAAGTCCAAGAAGAAGACAGGAAGACTCTACAGAGAGTGGTAGAAGAGCAACACCATTTCCTGGGAGGATTAAAGACAAGAAACCTCTGAGAAGATCGTACTCACACAAGACAGAGGGAGTTTTTGTATTATTGATTATACCTATTACACTATCCCGCATTCACATAGAATACACTGAAAAGAGTGCATTGACTGAGGTCTGATTATACCCTTGTGCGCCCTCGAAGTGTCAGGTAAGTCTGGCTAAAATATTAACCAGTCTGCCTTTGGTATCCACCTTTATTATTTTATTTATGTTTTATATTTTTATTATCATATTCTGATCTGCGCTGCCCTTGTGTTTTTCTCTCTACAGTGAGGATGTGCCCTGAATATCTTGTCACTGATCATGCGCACTGCTTCTACTAAGTATTGTACTATTTATCTGTTATTGTGTTCATTGCCCTATATGTGTCTCCCTATGCCCATCCCGGTCTCCACTCCTTAAAAGGATAATGGTACTGCACGTCAGGTACCCCCTTGCCTGTGAAATCACCTTTGTAGTATTAGATTTGCAACTTTGCCTGTGATTGCAGAGTATGTGTCTTACCTTCCTTCCACAGAACTCTGGATTTACTTTTGGTAGTCGTCTTGGTCTTTGGATATTTCTTGGAATCCAGTCGATTACCATCTTTGTCCCACGATGGTAATTTCTTTGTGCAATACAGATGTAGCCAGACTTACTGTTCTTAGAAAAAAATGGAACCTCATGACCTGAATTCCCCCCCCCCCCCCCCGTGGCCACATGGACAGCAAGTCCAAGCGGCCTTGAAGAATTAACGCTTTGTGATTCCATGCTTTTGAATGGGACCCCACAGCGTTAATCCTTCACTTGAAAGGGCTACTGTATCTTCAGTGAGATAAATAACACTACTCACCTTTCACATGAGGGTGCATGGTCAAATACCCTCCTCCTCATGATGTAGAGCCCCATATAAGGGCATCTACATAATCAAGGGGGAAGGAACTACAGCCCTGCTTACCGGGGACGCACATCCAGACACAGAGATGTAGAGCACACACATCCAGACACAGAGATGCAGAGCACACACGTCCAGACACAAAGATGCAGAGGACACGCATCCAGACATAGAGATGCACAGGACACGCAGAGCACATGCATCCAGACACAGAGATGCAGAGGACATGCATCCAGACACAGAGATGCAGAGGACACGCATCCAGACACAGAGATACAGAGGACACGCATCCAGACACAGATATGCAGAGAACATGCATCCAGACACAGAGATGCAGAGCACACGCATCCAGACACAGAGATGCAGAGGACACGCATCCAGACACAGAGATGCAGAGGACACGCATTCAAACACAGAGATGCAAAGGACACGCATCCAGACACAGAGATGCAGAGGACACGCATCCAGACACAGAAATGCAGAGCACACGCATCCAGACACAGAGATGTAGAGAAAACGCAAGGCATGAGGGAGTGTGTCCTAGATTTGACCAATGGTGTTCTGCAGCAGCTTCAGATGATGAACTGCCTGGTAGCCAAGCTAGAGGGGAAGAAAAACGGGAAGGGGGGGGGGGAAGGAGACAAAGAAGGGGCTGGCGTCGGCATCACGATCAACCGGGACTCCAGTCAAGCTGCATGAGAACCCCAGCGGCCGCTTGTGGGCACCGTCAGAGACTGCCAGAGACAGAGGAGACGCACACCGGACAGCATTGGCTGTAAAGATACCCTTATGTGCCCTGAGTGGCAGTACAGAGTGTGAGTACGCCCTCAGGGGGGCTTTTTTATGTGTCATTTATTAAAGGTGTTTTATATTACTACACCATCAGCCCCTTCTTTGTCTCCTTCCCCCCCCCCCCCTCCTTCCCGTTTTTCTTCCCCACCAGCTCTAGCTAGGCTACAGGCAGTTCATCATCTGAAGCTGCTGCAGAACACCATTGGTCAAATCTAGGACACACTCCCTCATCCCTTGCGTTTTCTGTTCTCTAGAGGATTGTGGCTTTTTCCTCTTAAGGTTGAGTGGTCCTTTGATTATATATATTTTATTGTTGTTACCTTATTTATATTGCATATTTTCCCTTTCTTGCTTTTGCTTGTTATATTTTTTCACCACTGGGTGGTGCTGTGGCACTGTATTAAGGAATAACAAATCTACGTAAGTACCAGCACTCACTGTCTAATAGCTAAATGATGAAAACAGTTGTAATGCAGAATAAACATTTAATAATAAAATGAACCAAAAATAAATCAAATGTGTTTGCAGAAACCAGTATCACAAATGGGCATGTCACAAAGTGAGGGGTGGGGGGGGGAAAGGAAAAGGGGAAACAACATGAAACACAAGGAATATACACAAAAAAACGGAGAACGGAAAGTATGCTAGGGGGGCGACGTTTCGAGGGACTACCTCTTCATCTGGCCCATTCCCCCTGGTCCAAAAGGACCGAGAGGTACTTCCCTAAGCCTCCCTTCCCCTATACCTGGTCAAATCAGACACCCCTGAAAATAGCTAGTAAACATAGAGTGTAAGCTAAATATAGCTAAACAGCTAATAGCAGGGCAGCAAGAATCCACTAATGGTACAGTTAAAGCTGAACACAGCTTGCAAGAAAGCAGCTTGCAAATGAGCACCAAGAGTCCACACAGTCAGTGAAAGGTTAATGAGAAAAATAAATGAAGTGGTCAAACCCTCAGTGGCTCTGCTCCTTCAGCTGCTCGTGTGGAGTGTAGAGCAGCTGAAGGAGCAGAGCCACTGAGGGTTTGACCACTTCATTTTGTAGTCCCTCGAAACGTCGCCCCCCTAGCATACTTTCCGTTCTCCGTTTTTTTGTGTATATTCCTTGTGTTTCATGTTGTTTCCCCTTTTCCTTTCCCCCCCCCCACCCCTCACTTTGTGACATGCCCATTTGTGATACTGGTTTCTGCAAACACATTTGATTTATTTCTGGTTCATTTTATTATTAAATGTTTATCCTGCATTACAACTGTTTTCATCATTTAGCTATTAGACAGTGAGTGCTGGTACTTACGTAGATTTGTTAGTACTATACAGGGGAATAAGGGTCCCCTTTTGTTCCGTGCACCCTGCAATTGCATATATTTAACACCATCAGAGTGCTGTCTATCGTCCCCTTTTACCCACTGTATTAAGGAAGCGCCGGGCAGTTTATTTCTGTTTCCTACAGAGATGTAGAGGACACGCATCCAGACACAGAGATATGCAGAGATAAAACATTCAATAAAATAATTCCCCTCTGCTCTCCAAATAATATATCATCAATAAACCTTATGCTAAAAAATATAGTAAATGAAGGGCTTATAATACCAAATGTATTTTTCTCTCCAGATACCCATTAATACATTTGTGTAGCTGGGTGTGAATTTTGATCCCATCACTGTTCTGTAAATCGAAAATAAAAAAAATCACTTAAAAATAAGAAATAAGGCAGGTATTAAATGATAACACTACTATCTAAAATAAATTATTTATGGTCAGCTGATACGGCATCATCCAAATCAAAAAACTTCTTCATTGCGCTGGCTCCCCATATTATGATGGATACAGATATATACTGAACATCAAAGCATCCAAAATATTCTTCCCAAGTGATATCCTTAACGAAATTGATATATACGTAGAGTCTCTAACATATGAGTTCAAATTACATATTTATTTTACAAAGAGATACTAATAGTGATAGAGATTGGCTGTCATTAAATGTATCCCTCAAATAATTGAGGATACAGGTGTGTTAATAAGGCTTCTGTGAACCTTTGTGAGGTGGTATAACATTCTCATTGAATAGAAAAAGGTTTTCATCTATATACATTTTTTCAATTCTTGGGGAGATCCCATTTTATTTGGCTATATGATGATTTCACACAACAAATTCCTCGCCTCTTTGATGCAATTAAAAGGTACAGTATCAAGCTAATATCAATTATTAATGGCCATCCAACTGAAAATGTAGAACATGTAATTTTTATTTATTTCTCCCATCAACCCAGAGGAATAATGGCCCATATTTACTAAGTGGCAACTGGTGCTTTGCTCTGACACCTTCCACTGCTAGGAGATACTGAACGTTTTGTCCATTCAAGTGTATGGGTTTGAAGGTGTCTTCTGGTGTTGTAAACAGTGTTATGGCATAGCACTGTTTAGCAAATATGACCCAATATGTACACCGTAGCCTCTGACCACAATATAGTGATATTAGTAAGAAACTTCACGCTTTTGTAGATCCATGTACATCTACAGAAAAAAAAAACACAAATAAAAGGGGAAGGAATCCAGCAATGTTATTAAATGTATGTTTATTGTTCTACTTCTCTAGGGTCTTACAGAACATACACTTAACTCAAAACTACTTATTCATTTTGATAAATTCGATGAATACCAAAATGTTAATATAATTTCCAGTGCATTATTGAAAGCGCAGTGGTAGCTCAATATGTGTACAAAATTCTAATATTTAACATAACATTTAAAAGGTATTTGCTAGACAGAATCTTAATTCCCTCAATTTTGTTTTTGTCAATCACATTTTGACCTTACAACTGGGGCAAAAATGTAATAAATGCAAAAATCTTTATGTATGCATACAACGTCCCCTTGTGTCTAACAGCATGCATATTTTATCAAATTCATTAATTTCACTCCCTTTCTAGCTTTGTTTCTATCCCCTTGTAACTGCAAGTGATTTGAAAGTGCATGTTACCAAAGTCCTCAGGTTTAATAGATGTATTTTATACTTACCCAGCTTGTCAAGTTAATCCAGTGCTGGGAATGTATTGATGCAGATGATACATTTGCACATCACAACAAACTATAATATACAAACTTCTTGCAAAATAAAATAGTTTATCCAATTGAGTCTGCTAAGTTAATGCTTGCCATTTTATGTCAAGCAGACAGGCAAGAAAAGGTATGAAAGACGTGGCTTAGAGTTCTTCAGGTTTCTATGGCAACAGAGGAATGTCATTGCAGAACGCATGCTCAAAAATCAGTGAGATACAGATCAACAAATACAAAGGCGAAAAGTTGTTAAATGAGAAACTTATTTATTTTTAAGGATTATATTTAGAGATATCAAGTGTGCCCCTTACAGTTACACAGACAAGAAAAATACCTAGCTCTGTGCCTTCTGTTTGTACTAACTGTGTATGCTGCAAGGGGATAAATGAAAACCCAGGGTGTTTGGAGGAAAAGTGTCTTTACTTTCTTCAGGGAATATTCAGGAAGGTGTATTTGGGTTTCTTGGTACTAAGATGTTTACCACATATGTAACCCTGAAATCGTGTTTGGCAAACAATGACAATTTGACAATATAACCCACCGCCTGTGATTGTATAAGTGGGAACAAATCCTCCCTATGCTGCTTATAAATTCCTCTGCTCGTCAAAATGTGCTTGCTTATCTAGAACAAACCAACCCACATCCCTTCCCGCCTCCTTCTCTAGCACTTCTCCCTCAAATGGATCCTGAAATCTCCATTTTTTTCTTGTGGCTATGACTTGGTCTTCTGATGGTCATGTGGTTTTGAATGATTCCCATAGGTCTGGTTGCTCTTCCGGAGAAAAATGAGCTCTTCATTTGACCAAATGAAGCTGCGTGTGTCCTGTGATGCAATCATTTATTATTATTATTATTATTATAACTCATTTTTTTCCTGTCTGTCTCGTGTGTAACAAAATAATTGTATTTCATTTGAAGTTCTTCTCAAAGTGACTGTACAGTATAGCGATGCCCCCCTAGCGGAGGCCTGTATTTACTTAAATAAAGGATGAGTAAGATGATTACCACTAATTTCCCGCAAATTATATCTAATGTTTAACTCAATGTTTTTTGTTTTTTATGTTGGCGCATTTTTTTGGGATCGTTGAAATGTTCATAACTTTAGCCTTACTTATGCACTAATAACACGCTTGTATATTTTCTATGGCTGCAATATTAACTCCAGCGTAACAGAGTTTGATGACTCTGGGCCACTGGGAGTTAGAGCAGGATTGGGTGCACTAACCAGTATTGTTGCTTGATGAATCTGACCCTTAAGTGCTTCCCCTGGATCCAGAAGTCAAGGTCCTTGTCCTATATGCTGGGATAGTCTAATTCTTATTGATTTTTGTCCAGAAAGTAGTCTATGGAAAAAGTCCTGTTAAATTAAAGTTACATGTAGATCTAAAAGTGTCCTCCCTGGGGAACTAAAATAGCCACTTCCATCCACAATCATTGTATTGTATTGTATTGTATGTCTTTATTTATATAGCGCCATTAATGTACATAGCGCTTCACAGTAGTAATACATGGGGTAATCAAATAAATAACAGATAATATAAATAACAGATCATGGGAATAAGTGCTTTAGACATAAAAGTAACATTTCGGAAGAGGAGTCCCTGCCCCGAGGAGCTTACAGTCTAATTGGTAGGTAGAACGTACAGAGACAGTAGGAGGGAGAACAACATACTGTAGATTACCCTAGAGGAAGTGCTGCCTTAAGACAAAGACACATTTTCCTTTGTCTATTTCAGTGCATATTCGATGGGCACATTTATTAAAAATGTCTATTCATTAACACAATTTGCCCAAATTCATCTACTTTGCAACAAAACATACCTTTTCTGGATTGATTTTTTAAAAGCATTGCAGCTGTTATACAACTATTAAAAGGGTTTGTTACCTGCTCACTTGTATATAATTATTTTGCTTAATTAAAAGAAGATTCTAGTTTTAACAGTTCTCCTACCTGACCTCCAAAAGCACTATTTTATTTCATGAGATACGTGTGACCGTTAAATATATGCGCAGAAAATACTTTCACCTCTCAAACTGTTGCCTACAGTATGTAGATTTTTGAAAGAGCTCATAAAGTAGCCGAAAATATTCAATGTAGCTTTCTATTACTGGAAATGTATTTTAACAGATGGTGGGTGCAAATACATTCAAAGAATTTGCGAACTTATGGGGATATATATAGTAACATATCCTGCTCCTTACAAATTAAATGTGACAATCAAGTCCTACAGTATTTCTAGTCCTACAGTCCTACAATCTAGTACAGTACACTATTTCCACATGTGAAAGCCAGGTGTGTAATCCCAATTATCATGATATTAAACAATTATTTTCATTAGGCACCTGTATCTTCAATTGTGTCCATGTCAGCCAAGAAGAGGAACAATATTAGCAAACTAAATGGTATTGATAATCCACATGCATTGATTATTTTGGAGATCCTTCATCAGTTTCACCTTGAAAATTTGTTTGCCAGCTTCTCCGATCTTCATTGAGGCAGCATCACAATATAGAGTAAAGATACCTTAAATATAGGAGCAGGCACTCAACTGTTAAGCTTCAGTTAGAGTATATTTCATTCTAATTCTCTCTGCTTCTCTCTCACATTACAGACAGGTCACCATTCACCTTGGTGATTGTTAAAGTTTAAGAAGTTCTGCACAAGAGAGCTTAATTGCACTTAAGGTGCACAGACCCAATTGCTTTCTTCAATACATTTCCTGTCCATGGTAATGTGAAAGGAAAATAGACTGACGTTTATAGGGAAGATCTGCTTTGGAATTATATTATCTAACTGAACCTTTTCTTTTTATCCACTCAACCTGCACAGCCAGATGGAAAGGACGGCCAGTGGCATTTAATGCACACACTTTCTTTTCTGTCCCAAGCTGTTTAGTTACATGATATATTTTTCTCAGGATTTGGTCCCCGCTTTTGCAACAATAACAATCTTTGCTCCTTTTGCAGAAAATACATTTGTAGGAGCGTCTCTGATAATTTATTGTACTCCTTTCTCTTTTTTTTTTTTTGTCTTATTTGGGGGTTTTGGGGGGGAAAATTTGGATTCGCAGCGGATCGGCCAGTCTCTTTGGTCCGCGGATATTGCGGATCGATCTCAAAAAGGGTGATTTGCATTTTGCGAATTTTTTATTATTATTGTCCGCAACCCGTGGAAGGATTTGTAGAATGCAATCTGCGGATTCAGCAATTGTTAAGAATCCGCCAATGGATTGCTGAATCTGTGGATTCAATTCTACAATTCCATCCACGGGTTGTATCCAATGGCGGTTTTTGATTAATCCGCGTGGATTAAAACGGACCAAATCCGTGTGTGGATTTTACACACCGCGAAATGGATTTTGGGAACAATTATTACATTATTGCATTTTTGTTTGTGGTCTCGTAATGCCACTGTTCAAGATACAGATGCAGCGCTATGGTCAGTCGCGCGGCTGCGAGAATGTGCTGGTGCACGGTGTGCAAAGCCTTGACAGTCCGCGGCGCACCGCATAGCATCGGTAATGGCCCATCGGAATTAACACAGCGGGTGTCCCTGCGTCTGAATGGGACTCGCACTGTGTGAATCCTGCATCAGTCTGTAAGAGACGCGCAGCAAGAGTGAGACTGAATCAGACACTCTCCCTGCGCGCCTCTAACAGGCAATCGCGGGGCTTTTATTTTAATAACACAGTATTTAAGCAGGGGGTCTCCAGGGCTGAACCGCATTAATTTCAGCCTCAGTGACCCACTGCTTTCCAAGATACAGGACCCGTTAATGCCCCAATAATCAAATCACATCAATAAACATGAAATCACTCAGATCGTAAAAATGCGTATATGTGTCCTTGCGTGTGTCAGGTGACATACAAACAATTGGGTCAATGCAAATAGAAAAAATGAGAATTATGTGTGGGCAACATAACACATATTGCCCTCTTCCCTGTATCTATGTTTTACATACAAATTGTAATTTGCTTTAATATTGGGATAGGGAAACTGCTACGTAGGGGTTAATTGTTTTATTCAAATGATCATACAGAGTTTAACCAATTACTCAATAACATTCTACATACACTTTAATTGGTTAGATTGGCATGACACATAAGTAATGTGATAAGTATATGATAGTGTATTATGGTGTGATAAATAATGTTTGATAGATAATTATCAAAAGTGTTAAAGGCTAACTGCTACAGTACCACATGTCCATGCCTGCATCATTTCTGTAGTCTATATTTGTTGAGGGTTATCCAGACACAACATATTTTGTTTTACTAATGGCCGGTCCAAATATTAATACATATTATGGTTGTCCAACATGGTCAATTACAGCTGGGCCATGAACTCTTTGACACTTGTCCAGAGAAGTGATGTTATTTGCATTAGTTGTGAAACACCGCTGCTGTTCCTACCACCTGCTATTCAGACAGAAATGCCATTTTGTGTCACAAAGATTAGCTTGTCTTTACATTTTGGCTGCATACATTACACTATTATTAGAAATACCCATGCTAGGTGTGGGGAAAAAAACATCCAAACACATTTTTATGAAGCAATTTAATTGTTCTTAACAGCAATTTCCATGGTTGTTCATTGGAGATGGGCAAGGAAAATTATTCATTCCATAGTACAAATTATTACAGTTCATGATTTTTTTTTTCTCCTTCCCAATGGTCGAATTAATACAAACACAGTCAGTTGTAAAATGCTATGTGTTCCCTTTTGCAGGTGTGGTTATTAAAATAGCTGTCTAAGTAAAGCAATAAAGGCATTGTCAATGGACTTGAATTTCAAATGGATTGCCCAACCTGCAATGTAACCAATCAAAAAGAAAGATTCATGCTGCAGCTGCAACACTGTAATCATTGCTAATTAGGAAACTGTTTAATTCAGCGCATGTTGTAAAAAAATAAATAATGATGGAAGCAATAATTGTTCCATTCACACAGGAACGGCAGCACAGGCGAATGCAGGCTTTACGTGTGACAAAAATGACCCTATCTTTATTCTCTGAAAAACAGAGTCCTCTTTTTTTTAAAGGGGGGATTGTTGCCAGAAAGAAAGAAAACCGTCGTCGCTTCTGTTCTTTTAAATGCTGAAGCTTATAGTGTAGCAAATGAAAAAAAAAACGCTGTTTAGAAGAGCTCATTTTCATGCTTCGCAGGCACTAACCTTGTCTCCAAAAGCCAAGGTTGATGCGTCCCATGCCAAATTAAATCTAAGATGTATGCTGTAATGAAAAGGGTAGCATTCCATGAAAAATTCCACTTTTCAGTTAACATAGGCATGGTTTATTAAATATGCAAATACTACAATGTCAATGCAACATTGAAAATTAGCTTCTTTTTTTTTAAATGTTAGTCACTGCATTATTAAAAAAAGAGAATGTTGACGTTTTCCGAAGCCTTTTACCTGTATTTGTTGTCAAATTAATCCAGGGGAAAAAAAAACCACACCAACATATCAATTTACAAAGGATAAGATATACAGTGTATGTTATTCCAGGGAGCTTCTTTTTTTTTTTTGCACAATGTAGCTGAATTAATTGCATTCCTTCAGTGCTTCTATTTCATTCTCATGCAGGGTGATCAACCTTACAAACTTCAAAGGAAACAGCTAGTGCCATATGTTTCCAACACTTCCCACTTTATTACAATTTTTATATACTTTTAAGTGTACCCTCCCCCAAAAGGGTTTGGAATCGGAGGCAATCATGCTTTTCTATTATACCAAGATGCCTTTTATATTGCCAAGGCGTTTATAACTATGTGAGGTCCTAAGGGTGTAATGATGTCGTACACATCAAGACAAATAAGTAGCATAAAAGTGTTTCAGGGTAGGGAAATTACAAGCTGTGGGTACATTGTTTAAACTGTCCTCAAGGACACAAGTATTGCATTATTATATCGGCATCCAAGGCTGTATACCCAAAATGGATGATGGGCTTGAGTTGCTAAACTTTTGCTTCTTCATTTGGAAATCCACTGATAATAAAAAAGCACAAGGATAAAAAAAAGGCTTCAACTCTGAATTGTATCACTGTATTTAGCAATTGTGTATACTAAAGCTCATTGTTTATACAGTAAATGAATGCAGGAGCTATACAAGGGATATACGGAAAAATATCTAATGGCTTTGTATCATGGGGTGGTGGGGGTTGAAACGGTGGTGAAATATTGCTAAATGTCACTTAAGGAAATTTTGCCACAACGGTGACGCAAACAGGAGTAGCAAATTCATGAGTCATTGTGCGCAAATGTATACAAATTATTTTGATGGGTTGTGTGGCGTGTGCTGCATCTTTGTTTCCTGAAAGAATGATGCTAGGGGGTTGAGTTACAGATGGAGTTTTAATGTTGGTGGTGCATAAATACAAATTAAATGTGATAATATATTACAAGAATACGCCACAAGAATTTTACATCAGAATTTCCCATCGAGCTTTAATTGGCATGAAAGAGAAATACAAGTAGACGCAATCACGCAAACATTTCTCAATGCATTATATATAAACGTGGTGAACACCATGCAAAGAATAAGAAAATGCGTGTGAACTGTAAGAACAGGAATAATGACAAACCAACTTATGTCGCTAATTATTTTAGGCGACAAATTGATTTTTTGACGCAATGTATTCTTTCAGTTCATTTAAAAATAATAATTCTTTATACATAATAAAGAGAAGGATAAATAAATAAATTAATTAATTAAGATATATGGCCAGATCCACAAATCTCCGTTAAGTCAGGGCTCATAAAATCATGTTATCAAAATTATTAACGGACATTATGTTCCCCGAGGTTAACGTGAATCCACAAAGATAATTATATGCAAAACAACGGCCGCTAGTTATCTCATTAGCGTAGACTTACCAGTCCGTTAACATGTATTAATGCAGATGCATTATATATGTCAGTGCTGATATGCTCATTACCTATATCAATGTACATATGCATTAAACCTTACTGTCACACATGCAATGGCTGGTATATCACACCTGTCTGTAAAAGAACCAGTAGCACATGTACATTAACATGCCTAACCCACGTGGTCTTTACGTAAGAAAACAATTGCAAAGTGGAAAAAGGGTATAACTACCTGGTACTAAGTAATGTCCGTTACTCAGAACAAATTGCGGCACTGAGACAGAAGCAAGTGTTATGTCGCAGTCTCAGGATGCAATCCCTGGTCCTTCCGCACAACCAGCTTGGATAAGGGTTATCTTATTTTATCAATGAGATTGTGGACAACTATCCCAAGCTTTTTGGTGAGCTGTGTAATAGAACCAGAACAGTGGGAAAACTGTGCATATGGAGGAATCTGCTGGCCTCCATAAATGGTCTGGGACATGCTGTTAGGAGAATGATGGAGCAGCGAATGATGAAGGTCATCTCTCCAACACAAGTAGTGGGGCTGCCTAGCATGGCTGATACTGACCAGCAGGAGGAGGAAGCTGGCAAGTAATATTCAAATAAATATGCTAATCAATGTTATCTTACTAATGTCCTATGGAGCCATAAAATGAATCAGAGTACTCCATAACAGTATTTTAATATGTCAGACTTAAAACTATATAAACTCATTCATTCACATAGAGCCACATCCACTAAAAAGTCATAAGCTTTAGCACGTCTTCACTCCCATTCATATGATTGACAGTAATGGCGTGTTAAAGGATAGCACACAGAGAGTATGTCTCTAGATACATAGATAAATATACATTTTGTGAACAAAATGTTACACATAATTTGTACATTATTTTGTATTATGAATAATGAATATAATGGTCATATTTTCTTCCTTTCTTCATAGGGCAATCTCATAGACAGCCCCCAGTGTCCAAGGGTTCAGGGATGGACATTTATCAGGCAGCATAATCTGAAGTTTGTCATCCTTAACCCCCAGCAGTGGATGATCCATCTAATGCTGGACCTTCCTCAGCATCTGTGGCCCCTCCTGTTCTTCTTGCCCCACTACCTGCTCCCTGTGGCCCCTACTGCTACACCACTTGTGACCCTTCCTACTGCACCACCTGTGGCCCCTCCTACTGCACCACCTGCTTGTCCTATGGAGTCCCCAAATTCTGCATTACCAACGGGACCTGGTCACTTTGAACCGACACATATGCGATACTTATAAGGGATCAGCGCAGACAGAATCTCAAGGCTTTTGTAGGACCGTGGGCATCTACAGAGTTCACACTATGATGCATCAGGCCATAAAAGTTTTCCAACCAGCCTCACAACAACCATCTGCGAGACAGTCTAGTGAAGTGTCTACTCCAATTGAGGCACCGGTTACTCCACCCCAGGTGTAACAGCGTGGATTTAAGATGCCAATGTGGGACCAGAGCAAGCACTCGTACTCTACAGGAAGAGCAAGCACTCCTACTCCACAGGAAGGACACGCACTCCTACTCCACAGGAAGGACACGCACTCCTACTCCACAGGAAGGACACGCACTCCTACTCCACAGGAAGGACACGCACTCCTACTCCACAGGAAGGACACGCACTCCTACTCCACAGGAAGAGCAAGCACTCCTACTCCACAGGAAGAGCAAGCACTCCTACTCCACAGGAAGGACACGCACTCCTACTCCACAGGAAGAGCAAGCACTCCTACTCCACAGGAAGAGCAAGCACTCCTACTCCACAGGAAGGACACGCACTCCTACTCCACAGGAAGGACACGCACTCCTACTCCACAGGAAGGACACGCACTCCTACTCCACTGGAAGGACACGCACTCCTACTCCACTGGAAGGACATGCACTCCTACTCCACAGGAAGAGCAAGCACTCCTACTCCACAGGAAGAGCAAGCACTCCTACTCCACAGGAAGAGCAAGCACGCCTACTCCACAGGAAGAGCAAGCACTCCTACTCCACAGGAAGAGCAAGCACTCCTACTCCATAGGAAGAGCAAGCACTCCTACTCCATGGAAGAGCAAGCACTCCTACTCCACTGGAAGAGCAAGCACTCCTACTCCACAGGAAGAGCAAGCACTGCTACTCCACAGGAAGAGCAAGCACTCCTACTCCACAGGAAGAGCAAGCACTCCTACACCACAGGAAGAGCAAGCACTCCGACTCCACAGGAAGAGCAAGCACTCCGACTCCACAGGAAGAGCAAGCACTCCGACTCCACATTAAGAGAAAGCACTCATACTCCACAGGAAGAGCAAGCACTCCTACACCACAGGAAGAGCAAGCACTCCGACTCCACAGGAAGAGCAAGCACTCCTACTCCACAGGAAGAGCAAGCACTCCGACTCCACAGGAAGAGCACGCCACTCTTAATAGTTTTGTTTTTTCATTTTTATTTTGCCATTTGTGGCATGTTATTGTTATTTTTGTTCTAAATGTGCATATTTAGTATGGTGAAGTGACAGCAAAACAAATACCCTTACAATTTAGGCCTGTCATTATTTTCATTAATACATAATTTATGAATATTTACATACTGGATGTATCTTGACACATTATTTTAGTTCATTTTCTCCACAGGGGTATTGTACACTAACGTAGGGGAAAACACAATTAGTAAGATGCTGTCATTACACCGAATCATTTTCCTCAGCTACATTAGCTATTACATGCTAAATTTATTATATAACATTATCAAAAAATATATTATTTCCAAGCATTGTGGCATTGTTGATGATCCCTATATTTCATTGTTCAACAGAAATGAAGCACATTGTGTGTAAATAATAATTTTATTAGTTAATGTAATGTATGGGATTTTCATATATACAGCAGCTTTACGTGTTTGTAATGTTCGATTTTGAAAGCAGTGGTACTGTAGTGAGTCTACTATTAATATTTGTCTCCCCTAATGCTATGTGATGCTGATATTTCTCATATCGTGCAGGATGTGATTAACTCCCACTAATGCATTGTTATATCGCCGCCTTAACTAAAACTGTGGGTTTGCGATGTGATGGGGAACGCCTCTTTTGCATTTGAATATCACTAACGTTCCTTATAGTTAATGCAATGCCGTGTCTTAACCAAAACTGCGCTAAACGCTGCGTTATGGAGCTTTGAGGAACTCCGTTATCACTAACTATACAGTAACTTCTGTTAGCATACAGTTAAAGAGGCAATTCAAGCATGCAGGTTTTTTGCTCATTTTTGTATTTTTTAACATAGGATTGAAGCAGAGGGTCTCCGGAGTTGAACCCTGTTAATTTCAGCTCACGGGACCCCCTGCTTCGTAAGATACAGACCTCCATAGGAGGTACCTGTAGCTGCTCCGCTCGGCTAGCATGGTTCATGTAAAGGTGTCTTTTAAAAGCTTTTGCACCTTACGGGCCAATGGGAAGCCGTGACATCATGAGGTTCGGCTTCCTATTGGCCCATGTGACGCGGGAGCTTAAAACTTTGCAGAGATACCGGCACCCCTTTGGAGGTCAGTATCACAGGAAACAGGGGGTCCCCAGAGCTGATATTAATGGGGTTCAGCTCCAGAGACCCCCTGCTTCAACCCTATGTTAAATAAAATACACTTAAATAACGGCATGAATCACTCCTTTAAATCATTAACAGAACTTTGTGGATCTGGCCCAAAGAGTTCAAAGAGGCAACGAAACAGGATTCAATTTTTATTACTTACCGGTAATAGGATTGAAGATACAAGTTCAATTTTACAGTAATTAATCAATCTTATAAATCTGATAAAAAGTTCATTAGTAGAACATACAACTATAGTCGTTTTTACTTATTTGTTTAATTTGGCAAAATAGGTATTTCCACATTCAATTCTCTTCCCTTGTCTAGTCTCCAAATTCATGTTTAACCGCATCTTATTTATTGCTAATTCCTTACCTAATGAAACGTGTAATGTACTACAAAGTATCTGAATAGTTTAAAAAGAAGAAAGCTCTTCAGATATCTACTGGCAATACATTAAATATAAATTAAGTAACAGACAGTGTTTTAAAATGTTGTCACTTAACATTTTATTGCTATAACAAATAATAATGTATACATTTAACAGCTTACTAAATATACTTATATTATAGAGCATATTTATTGATAAGGTATCAATATTACATATTGATACCATCAATAAATATGTTGTATAATGTGTAAAATTGAAATGGAAAGTAAATATGCATGGATGGATGAGAAAAAAGAGCAGCTCCCTGAACCCCAAAGTGCAGGGACAACCCAAATATGGCTCTGATCTATGGGCCTGAATCTGACACAGAAACTAAGTAAAAGCTCGTTTCTCCCTCAGATTCAAGTTTTGGTGTCTCACTCCCAACCCTTCCAAAATTATTGCCCAGAGTTTCTCTCCTTCCCCCCACCTGTCAAATCTCTACCTCCTCAGTTACAAATGTAGGGTCCTCAGGGGTCAACTTCAGACTGGAGGCTTCCAAGTTCCAACTGGTCCCACCTCATCTAATATCTCATCAGAGGATGAAGGAGAGAGGCAGCCTCTCATCTACAGTGAACTCCTAAGGACCTTGCTGCTGCATCAGAGGAGGTGGGGATCCTTGTGTTATTTTGAAGATTATACATATTACACACAGGTCTATACTGGTAGCACAGGCATGAAGATGGGACTTTTGTGGTCCTGAAAAGATACCCAGAAAATGATTTAGCTGGTATCTTTCAGATATTTATTTTTATGAAATAAAAAAGTATAGATGTACACAAAAACTAAGTTAAACAAAAGTATATAAATCAATGTATATTAATAGATACAAAGATAAAATAAGGTAGTCTGCATCCAGGGCCGCTTTAACCATTATGCCTCGGCCAGGCTCCCCGCTGGTGTGCTGAGGCGCGCTGAGGCTTAGGGAAAGCGAGTGCTTTCCCTGGCCTTGCGGATGCTTTCCCTGCGCGCCGTCCAGGGGTGGTCCGGGGGCGGGCTGGGGGTGGGCCAGGGGCGGGCCAGTGGCATCACGGAGCTGGCTCGCCCTCATTGGGCGAACCGCTTACGTGAACGGCCCTGCGGGCCGGCAAGCGAGGAAATGTTAAAATTCCCTAAGACCTATGCTTCCGCGCGCTTGCGGAAGCGTAGGCGAGCCCCTACTAAAGCCGGTTTAATTGCGGCTGTAGGGGCTCAGTGCTGAGCGGGAGCGAACCTCAGCGCACCTCCGCCAGCAAGCAGCAAGCATGGCTGAGGCCTTAGGCAAACTAGGCGGCTGCTTAAGGTGGCAAAATGTGGGTGGCGGAACCCGCTTAGTTTGCCTAATGCAGTTTAATAACCAGGTGGGGGATTTCCCCGAGCAGGGAGAGAGCAGGACTGTTACTTGGGGACTGGCAGTTTCCACCATCCTGACTGGCTGCATGTGATAGCTTCCATTTTTTTTAAGGATGTGACATTATCAAAAAAAGAGGGAACCCATCCAATCAGGTAGTATATGTTTCCCTTCCCTCCCTTTAAGTGAGGACGACGTGCACCGCTCTCCAGCTGCGTGGCAAGTATTCATTTAGCCCACTTGTCTCCTGCCGCCAATCCTTGCCTTTGCGGAGGCCGCGCCTCCGCTCCGCCTCCCTTGCTACTGGTTCCTGTGTGCTATAAATACCCTGCAGTTCCCTTACTGCTTTGCTGAGCATAACTTGTGTAGCCTTGAGCTCCTGCATCTGTTGTGCCTTGCTCCTTGTCCTGTGTTCTTCTTGCAGTTTGACCCTTCGTGTACCGACCCGGCTTGACTTTCAAACCCCTCTGGAAGTTGACCCCGGCTTACCCTCGACTCTGCGGACCTATCCAACCCAGACCACGGCTATATGGACTTTCACGAGTCTAATTTCTCCAACCACAGCTATACGGAGTTCCACGAATCTGACCTCTCCAACCCCAGACCACAGCTAACGGACTGACTATTCTGACCTCTCCATTCCCAGACCTTTGCAAATATCAACTATCAACTATCCGCTCTCCAACCCAGACCCGGCTACGTTTGACAATCCGCCTGCCAGGCACGCTTCCGCTGCGTTGGTGCGTGGTTTGCTACTTCCCCACCTCATTATCGGGATCCTGTCTTGCTCATGGGCAGCGCAAACATTACAAACGGACTACGTTTATTCTACCCTCTCCAAACCCGATCTTGGCTATTGTACACTCTACATTCCAGACCTCTCCTACTCTGACCTCGGAAAGAATAACAACAACCCCGACCTCTCCAACCCAGACCCGTCTACCTCGACCATCCTACATTCCGGACGTGCCCCCGTGCCTGCGGCTGGTGTTGGTATCCATTCCCATCTCTGTCCCGGAGTCTCGTTTAGTTTGTGGTGAGTACAGCATTACATTTGGGCAATAATTTATGATGGATAAAGAGATTAAATGGTCCAGCACGCAACCTGAATCTCCTGACATGAACCACCTTTGAAATGGTGTGGGCTTCTCTGAAGCATGACATAACATGCACCGAAAAACATATGGATGAGTCATCCATAAGCACTGGTGCTTGGCCCAAATATTATGTAACAATTTCGTAGACCAACGAGGTATTACTGGTCATTGTAGAATGGAATGCCATGGCCTAGGAATGTGATTGAGCATGTTTTGCAGTTGTAGCCAGGTCCCCCATTCCGTTGCGGACCCCCCCCCCCTCCTCGTACTCACTGCGGCCGTTTGCGGGGAGGTGTGGGGGCATGTGCGCGAGCAGAGCGCTATCCTCCGACGCGGCCGGTTGCCGGGGATGCATGCGGGCAGTTGCCGGGGATGCGATCGCGTTGCCTGGCCCCCGGCGGTTCCCGAAGCAGGGAGCCGCCATTTCGCATTGCCTCGCACATGCGCAGTGAGAGCCAAGTGCCGGGAGGCCCACAAACAGCTCGCGCATGCGCAGTGATAAGCGCGCGAACACTAGCCTACCAGGAAGGCTCTTGGAAGGGACTACAAGTCCCATGAGCCTCAGCCGCGCCCCACGTGACCCCAGGGAGCCAATAGGGCTACAGCATCTCCCTGCAGGGGAGAATAGATACATTTCGCGGGCTTGGAGCACGCTAGTCAGTCAGTGCCAGGAGCAGCCAGGGGAAGGAGGTAGGGTGCAGGAGTCAGTGACTCCCTGCACTAGGCCAGCAGCCCCCGAGGCCCGAGATAGCCCTGAGCCACACAGTAGAGTGAGTTGTGTCAGGGACAGGCCCCAGGTTAGGGACCGTGTCACTTACTATTCAGAGTCAGTTAGGGACTCAGCAGACACTGCGCGTCCGTCCAGAGGTTTGGGCGCTGACCTTCGTTGTTGCTGGAGCAGCCCTCCGGGTGGGTTCGCCCCGGACGGCAGTTCCTGTGTTCAGCAGACATTAGGATCCTTTGTGAAGTTCTGAGGCAGGCCCGGGCACCGGAGTGCCCGGCAGGTAACAATCAACAAGTCCACCAACGAGTCATATCACATTCACACGGGACATAGTGGATGCGCAGTCACACATAACTATGTCACTTGAGGGTGGGGTGATACTGTGTGGAGTTACTGGACACTGGGTGGGATCATCCGGTGGAGGTGCAGGTGGTAGTAGCGTCCTGCGAGACGCCTTAGTTAGTGTCTCCTCAAGGGAAGGACACCTGTTGATTTATTGATTGTTATACATGAATACGGTCACGATAGTAAAGGCATCAGTTGTTACCCATACTGTGTGTTGAGTGATATATATTGTCCTGCGAGGAACCACTCCCCCTCTGGTGGGAGCCATCGCAGGTGGAGGCGCTGCACCGAGTACGTGGTTACTCATATTATACTTGCTCCAGGTTCCCCTTGGCGGAAGCTCAGCCCTCCTGTTAGCCTGACAGGTAACGCACAACACCTGGTAACATTAGGTTCCCCTTACATATGCCATATATGCGATTGGGTAGGGAATACCCGTTACACAGTACATACCAATCCATTCAGCTGTCCTCACTTTATCAAACCCCTCCACAAAAATGTGCTTACAATCCTTTTTGTGCTAAAACAGTTGACTACAGGATATAGTATACAGCTAAGTGAAACTGTGGGAAAGGAGCCTGACTGCAGGATTCAGTAGGGAACATGAAAAAGGGAGAAATAGAGAACTGAATACACAAAAGTGGCGTATATGAATCCGTTTGCATCTGGGGAAGATGGTTTAAGCTTGTGTTTGCTGTTAGAAGCGAGGAAATTGGGAACGATAGAGCACCTTTGCAGCTCTTCGACTGACTATTACACTTGGATGGTCCATTATTTTGAAGAGACATACAGAACAGCATGATAGTTGGGAGAGGAGGAGAGAGACTATATATTGGATAATTCAGAATGTGAAGGATACAGCAGGGGAGCGACGCTGTCTCAGAGACGGGTCAATACACAAAGTAAATGGTGAGAAAGTGGTGAAGAAATAAATGTAATGACAATGGTTGACTAGATTTACTATCTTAAAATATGAACAAAAACAACCTATGATCGATTTCATATAATAATATGCCAATATTTGCCAACAGTTTAATACAATTAAATGTGTAAATAAACAAACACCTTTCATGATAACCTGTTCTCGGTGTTCGTAGACATGCAAATGAACTACAAGTAGTATTTTTATTTACTGAATTTTAGCATTAAATACATTAAAATAAATAATAAATATTTAACAAATAAAGAGAGAATATATTTTTTCTGGGGGGGGCGTGGCAGTTACAGAGGTCCCACGCTCTCCCCCAAGGCATTTAAATTAAATGCCAGGGGACCGCACGGGGCCTATGTAACTAACTTACCTTGGCTTCCAGCGACACGTTGTCATGGTAACCCGGCGTCAAATGATGACGCGAGGTCACGTGTTGTCGCGTTGCTATGGCGACATGATGTCACGTGACCCCACAGTGTCATTTGACGCCGGAACCGAGCACTTGCGCGACGGGGGAAAAGATTGTGCACACCTGCCTTAAACTACTAATGGCAACATTTGGAGACACAAGTGCCACAGAACCACTTAACTAGCTGTTTTTGGCACACATATAAACACACTAGATACAGTCTTAAACTAGACATCTCCTCACACTAGGAGGTACTTCTGTATCAGTCTCGTGAGCCAACAGAGACACCTTGGTACACACCAGTGTGTTTGTTCAATTTTTCAGCAACTGATATCTCCAGAAATCAACTGCAGAATTTAATAGGTAGAAAAGGTAAATATAAAGGAGAGACAGAGAGAGACAGAGAGAGACAGACAGAGACAGACAGAGACAGACAGAGACAGACAGAGACAGACAGAGACAGACAGAGACAGACAGAGACAGAGACAGACAGAGACAGACAGAGACAGACAGAGACAGACAGAGACAGAGACAGACAGAGACAGAGACACAGATAGAGAGACACAGAGAGAGAGAGAGTGAGAGTGAGAGCATTTTATATATATATATTTATATATAAATATATATATATATATATATATATATATATATATATATATTATAAATAAAATATCTTTGTAACAAATCCAGTTCAGTGATATTATTATATTGTAATATATGTATGAATCCGTTATGAAGACAAAATGTCAAAGAATACAGTATATTTGCAATGGTGCTTTCTTTCCATACATATTATATCGCATACTATTGAAATTGGTATTTTCTGATAGATTCCGTTACATTGGGATGGTATATTGGGTGCAGCTGAGCTCACTGTAGAGAAGCCCTGTGTGAGTGACATTTGTGTGACTATAGACAACTGTGGTTAGAGCAGATACAACCAGAAAAAGCGATGGCAATAAATTGGATCTTTCCAGTAGATATGCCATATTAGGTTAATCTCTGTATGCAAGCGTGGGCAGTTCCTTATCAGATGGCATCAGTTTGGCTGATGTGGTAATATAATTAGTGATATCAAGAGCTGACTAAGGGATATTATCTGGATAAATATCTAGCAGAGGGTAGCTAGGAAGAGGAGAGCACAGAAGGATTACACCAGAGGAGGGCAGAGGGATTATACCAGAAAGATGTGAAAGAGATGTGGTAACATCAGGAAATGAAGGAGATAAGTTTTATCATGATATTAAGATAAAATACAAGGATTCTACTCAAACAGAAAACTATGCAACCATCTTTAACAAAATCATAAGGTATTTGAAACGTCACCACCATTTTGTACTATTTTTATATGTGAGTATTTATCTTAAAAATAAATGTTTCTTTTTATGTGCTGAGACCAGAATGCTGAGTATTGTGGTGCTGTGTTATTTGAAGAAAGGAAAATGGAAGAATCAGTGGAGTAGGCTTCATCGTTATCAAGAGATGGATAAACAACATAGTGGAATATGATCAGAAAGACCTGCAAGAATCATCATTTGCTAGACAAAGAGATGCAGGCTTCAAATAATCCAAGTGTATGCCCCAAATTCAATTCACACAGACATATATATACCCATAGTGGTCATATCATCTTAAGTACTGATCATATTATGTTTGGGTTTTATATGGTAATTTAGTTTCCCTTGGGTCTGTCCATATTTTATTTACTTTATGTCTAGTCAGGCAGGTTTTCAGTCAGCTGTTTCTGTTTTTCATCATTATTTTTTGATTTAATAAATTACTATCATTATTTTGCATAATTTGTCTGAGTGCTCTTTAGAGGTTTCTTTTTCTGTGTTTTTATATTTACTTTACTCCTCTAGCACCGCCTAGCAGTTCATTTATTTTTCTGTGATTTCTTTTCAGTTATTTTTCTGGTAAAGATAGGTTTAGATAATGCACTTATTTGTTGGCTGTTAATGCGGTATTCATTTTTTGTGTATGTTATATATATATATATATGTTAGATATCAACAGTTAACAATAACCTCGTGATCCTTAGGAAATATGCTCACCACATGCAAGTTACAGTACAATTCTCCGTACAATTCACATAAGCGCTTAGCATTTGTACCTGATATAGTCAACCTAATATGCCTCCCAAATCCTGGGTGATCAGGCCTATATTTGAAGTACTGGTACACCGTTGGAGCTCATATTTTATAACTGTGTGTAGCAAGTCTGTACTTTGCAAAGGTTTGAATTGGTACCACTATATACTCTGGCCCATTGGGGGGTCCACTCCGTCAGCAGTCTCTACTGCTTCCGGGTCTCTGCGGCTAGAGGCGATCCAGCTCTTTAGGCTGTCCTCCGTCCTGTTTACCACTGTAGTCTCCACGTGGGACGTGTGCAGGTCCCTCATGCAGAGGGCTCTCAACCGAGCCACACTCTTCCAGGCCTCTGCGGATCTCCCCTACTGTCATGGCTGCCTCCCTTATAAAAGCTCACCCTCCCTCTTAGCCCTCCTTCACCAGCCATTCTACTGGCTTATCATAGTCACATGTTCATTGGTGAGGAACCTGCTAGGGGGCAGTGTACATGTGTTGCTTGCCATACACAGGGGGTTACATACACATACAGAAAGACCAGCTTAATTTACTTGCAGATAACGCAGACTATCGCATTTTTTCCATCGGATTCAATGACAGATGACACAGAATATCACAACATATCCCACCATAACGTGACAGAGGTTTAAAGAGCCCTGGCTACATCTTTAACTACATAACTGTATAGACTATATATAGTGGTTGGCGCCGTTAACATAAAACAACCTATGCACACAGTAGAGCAGGCCTGCACAACATACGGCCCACGGGCCGCATGCAGCCCGCCTGGACTCACTGTGCGGCCCGCGGGGTCCGGCGGCGTGGCAATCTCCGTCTTCTCCCCGTCAAATTCTACTCTTTCCTCTGCCAGTCCTGAAAAAATGGCCCGGGCAGCGTCAAAAGACGCTACGTTGACATGGCAACGGGACGCTATGTGACGCCGTGACATCCCGGCTTCCCATTGCTATGGCAACACAGCGTCCCATTGCCATGGCAACACAGTGTAATTTGACGCTGCACTGCCATTTTTTCAGGACCGGTAGGGGGTTGAGTACAATTTGAAGGGGAGAAGACGGACAGCACCGCAGGTAAAGGTAAGAGTCGGGAGAGGGAGGGGGAGGGGGGGGAGGGAGGTTTTTTTAATTTTTTTTATAACCCTGGAAATTAGATCATGTCAATTAAAGTGCGGCCTGAATCTGCTTTCCTTCGAGCAGTTTGACCCGTTTCACTTTACAGGGTGTGCAGGCCGGCAGTAGAGTTTACGCACAGTGCCACCTGGTGGCAACAATATTTTTTTCCCCAATACTTTTTTCCCTAACTTACTCTGTCAAACAATTAACTAGCCTACACGTTAATTATCTCACCAATGTACGTCATGACTGTCATGCTATCCTGCAGTAATGGACGCAAAAACATCTGATAAATCTGTACACTTGGAAAAATATCCTATTGCACATGGGAAAAAGAGAAAATCGAAGTGTGTGCAAGAAATTTAAATGGTTGCCTCTTATGTCTTAAATGGCAACGAGAAGGCCGTTTGTGAGGAGAATGATCAAGTATTTCCTCAGTAGAAGACAGTCTCCTGGGCCCTTTATTCTTTTGCTATTTCTTTTAGATATAAATAAAATGACCTAATTACATAAACGATACAGATTTAACACTGCATTCTGATGCTTACGTTCTATTCGTGAAATAGTGTAACCATAATGAGGTAAAGTACAAATTACCGCATGACATTTTCACATATTTGTGCCGCATCAGCTACAAAGAGAAAATAAGCTTCTGCATTTTACATACAACTCACTGACATTAACAAGAGCTACCACTGCTAATGTAACTGGCATCCCCTGGAGTTTTTGGGCGCCAGCATGGATGTTTTAACAAGGAGTAGATCCCTGGAGGAATTTTCTGCATATCTTCACAAATAAGTAATGCAAAGTTAACCGTTTCTACTGGGGGTTGACAAATGAGTAAATACATATTCTTGCTTTTCAGCACAAAGAGCAGAAACAGTACCCACTGTTTGCTGAACTCAAAACTCTTCTGTTTTAATAAAAATGTTGAATCTCTGTGTTTTCCTATTACCATATTAATTTAGTCATTAATCGGAGGGTAGTTCAGGATAACTTTACAATGGTAATGTAAGGTTAATGATGTGATGATAATTGTGACAGCACGGGGCGCAGGGACCAGTAAACTAAAGGTTAGGCCCGTCCCCATCCCCTGCCATCTTTCCCTAGGGCTCAACTGGCCACCAGATGCCAGGGGTGCCCTACAGTATGTAAAAATGTACTCTTTATTCCTGTGTTAATGTTACTGCAACTATAAAAATATGTGAATTGTGTAACAGTAAAGCAGAGCCAAAATCTCTGGACATGCAGGGCGGAGAAACCCTTCGTACAGCCCGCATGTCCAGGGAAAATGGCTGCTGCTGTGTCTGGAGGTGGAGGAGAGGTTCAGGGATAAAGGAAATGGTATTCAGGGGTAGAGATCTAGCCAGTGGGCCATCCGCCTGAAAAGCACACCATTCAGTTGGTTCTCCAGCCAGAGCAGAGCCCATCCAGCGGGAGATATCCTGTCAGCCAGGGGAAGCCGTTGCCAAGTTCCTCCATAAGGCCTCGTTCAGGGTGCTGGCTTCGGAGGGAGGGCGTGCTGCCGTGCGTGCTGCCGTGAGAAACAAAGTATTCAATTTGAATACTGGTTGTCAGGGTAGCAACCGACCTGTCTCCGAAGCCAGGAGTTGAAGCTGACTACAGTTTCAATAAACGAAAATTTCGTTTTTTGGAGCTGCAGCAGCGTCACAGGGACCTAGGCAGCCAATGAAATCATTCTTCAGAATGATTTCATGACTGCAACCTCGATACTTACCCTGCTGTGTGTAACCCCGCCCCCTCCCCAACGCTGAAAAGTCTGCTGGGGGATAAACACAGATCGCCCAGCAAACTGCCGCACTGCCTCCCTCCCGCCCTCCCTCCGAGTCCTGCAGCTGGCACCCTGAACGAGGCCTAAGGCACTACTCCCATTTTCCCATTTCAACTTCCCTCCACAAGCCCTTTAAATTTGTAAGCACACTGTCAGTGCTGATTGGCCAAAGCAGGCAAGCTTTCGGTTCCTGATTGGTCCATGAACAGCATCCACGCTGTGATTGGTTGTCAGCCCATCTGCCATGCTTTCCTATGGCAGTGGGGATGCTAGATAAGGGGAAACCGATCAGCGCTCCACAGCTCATTCTGATCCTGACATGGAGTTGATCTAAGCAGTGTGCACCGAGGCTTTGCATGAGACACTCGAAAACGAGGCGGAGAGTCTTGCGGGCGGGAGATTCAAAAAGGATTTGTGCTTCAGAACTGTAGCTGTGCCGGAGAGCAAGACTTTTGAGTGGGACTTTTGAAAGTGCTCTGCTGCAAATTGTACCAGAAACATGTGAATGTGCTTACAGGGGGGACAGGTGGGACAGTTGTGAAAGGCCTGGCAGCTGCAGGGGGCCCAGCTGGCACTGGAAGTTAGGCCCAGCCCAAATTCAGCATTCCAACTGCCGGCCCCAATGCATCCGACGAGCCCGGCTTTCCCTAGCTCCTTCAGGCCTTCTGCTTTTCACTCCCCCCTCTTTTTTGCCGGAGGCTGGCCCGGACATCCAACCGAGTCCAGCTTCCAGCACGCACCAGCACAAGAGAGATCTGGCATGGGAGAGAAAGGCAGGCACGCAGCTGGAGTGAGGCCCACAGGAGCAGACCTGAGCCAGGGCTTGGAGGCCAAAGACTACCAGTAATGTGTGTGTTGCATTTTGTGTGTGTGATGCATTTTGTGTTTTTGGGAAGGGGGTAATTATTGTTGTGGGGGATTGTGTGGGTATTGTGAGAGGGGAATTGTATGGGTATCAGGAGGAGTGTGTGTGGCCAGTGGGGGGAGTGGGGAATGAGTGTGAGGAGGGGGTGGGGGATTGAGAAAGTGGGGAATGAGTGTGAGGAAAGGGTGGGGGATTGAGGGTGTGGGGAATGAGTGTGAGGAGGGGGGATTGAGTGTGAGGAGGGGGGATTGAGGGAGTGGAGAATGTGTGTTAATCGGCGGCCCTGTGTGCTTACAAGTGGTATTTTTCATTTAAAGAATATCTAGGCATATTCAAGTATGAAGGAGGCTAACCTTCACAATACTATGAATATGGGAAAATCCAACTTATACTTTGATAGGCATGGATGTCTTTCTTAACACTAACTGTATTATTATATGAAAGAAGCTTCATGGCTTGGGAGGGACAAACATGACTCGAGAAGGAGGTGATCTCAAGCTGTCTGAGGGCAAAGGGATCGGTTGAAGGAGTGGATCAGCGAGTAACCGCGCTCACTCTGAAGCAAAGATTTAAATCCATGTCGGCTTTGTGCAACTAACTTTATTTCCCTATGCTTCAAACACCAAAACATAGAGTGTACGCTCTTATAGACAGATACTGTAACATTCGGTGTCCAGCACTGTGTACTGTGTAAATGCATATTGTCATTTCATTGGGAAAAAAGCACTATATGAAATAAAGGTATTATTACCGGTCTGAGGTTGGGAATGCTGCCATATTTTGTTCTGTGTTGATAACATTATCGTGTTATTTGGTAAGAAACTGAGGGGACAAAGCAGAGAGCAGAAGAAAATATAAAAAAAGAACATATTCTGTATGTTGCAAACCAATGTAACAAATATAAAAAGAGACATAAGAAGGGAGGGAGGAAGATGTACAATAGTAAAGATGGATTTAGTTATGTCAGCCTTGTCAAAGCTTTGCAGACACCAGGTTAGACAGGCATGGTGACCCCGGGTATCCAGCCAGGTTGATTGGCAGAATAGCTTGGTTTGGGGTCACCTGTCTGTGTTGGCAGGTGGTAGTCTGTTTTGCGAACCATAAAGGGGTCATTATTACTGATTAATTAATAAAAAGCTGTAGCCTTTTCTTCAAATCCGGTGTTGTCTTAGTTACTGGGATAAGTGATCATTACTGCTGTAATTTTGGAGTATGAGAAAGAATGTTGAAGGACGAGGGTTCCTTGGCCTTTTTCTTGGTTCAGTTTCCAATGTCTTGTCCATTTGTCACATACTGTACACTTAAGTGTGATTGACCATTTTTTTTCCAATATCATTTTGCTTTGTTTCTCACAGTAAGTTGTTATTTTTGAATTACTCTTTTTCATACTGTATAACACAGTACAAGTCACTTGCACTATAGTCAATTTGTTTTATGTGCCTCTACAAAATATTATGGGAATCTTGTCAAGGAATTCCCTCTATCACAAAATATTTTCTATCTGTAATAAGCTCCAATTATCAGATAGTAGGCCAGACACAATTCATATATTCTCCAAATTTATCTCTACAATAAAAACAAAGAAAACTCTGCCCTACAGTAATCATCACCTCCTTCCAAACAACTGCTTATACACTTACACCTCAATCTCTTATTTTGTCACATTCCAGTCAGACCAAACCATGCTATTCAATATTTTTTCTTTATGCTGGTAGACCTTGCTTCACCTTCTGATAGCACATATGGTCCATATGTGTCTTTCAACTACAGCTATATAAATAGGTATCACTGGCTCTGCTTTAACTTTATGATCAATTTTTCAAAATAATTCAGGACACTTAACTGTTGCAGCTTTTTCCAATTACTTTGTGGGTGTAACACGTAGCTCACCACAAACGAGGCGTGACCGCGGGGCTGAGGTAGGGATTGATATAGAACGCCGACCATAACCGCGAGGGCGTGTCTAGAGTGTAGGATAGTCTTGCAAGCCGGGTCGGGGTTATACAGGACAGCGTAAACGTGGTACTTGCCGGGTCTAGGAGTGGAGAGTAGCGGATCGTTGGGGTACGTAGCCGGAGTCAGGATTGGAAAGAGCAGAGTAGTCGGAATCCAAAGCCAGGGTCAGTGCAGGAGAGTATCACAAAGTCCAAGGTACTAGGCAGGGTCAGGCAGCAAGGTAAGAGGCAGACAGGCTAGAAGCAGTGAGGTTCAGCGTCACAAACAGAAGTTATGCTCGGCAAGGAAGGAGAGTTCAGACAAGGTATTTAAAGGACCTCCCACCAATGGGAGGCATCCAGGAAGCAGAAGTGCCCTCTCTGATAGGCTGCTGGAGCATGCAGGTGCATCCTTTTACACAGCCGATTGAGGTAGAGGTGGAACCACGAGAGAGCACGCGCACACCGCGTGTAACACGTGCATCATGCTGGCGACCCGGTCGCGTGCCATTCGTGCGTGCCACGGCACCCGCGTCAGTACGGAGACAGAGGAGGAGCACGTGTAACTGCAAAACCGCGTAGCTCTTACGTCAGAGCGGGGGCGGGACCAAGAGACAGAGGCCGCAGACCGCCAGGGAAAGTGCACGCATCACTGCTGCGGGTAGGAGAGTGCACCCTGGACACAGGAACCGCAGAGACCGACGGAGCCTGCGCACTGCCTGCGCGCCGCGCATGAGCACCACCACTGCGATGCCCTCCTTGAGTGACACTGGATCCTGACGGACAGGTGAGGGTTAAGGGGACAGAACCACCAGAATGGCGAATCCTCACAGTGGGTGACTCTCAGAGGTCTATGTTGGTTTTCCACTTGCACTAAACCTGATGTTCTTGGGCCATGTCCACCAAAGGGTGTAATCAATGGGAATAACGGTATGCTGAGGTTTAGCCCCATTTGGTGAATCTGGAAATTTGTATTTTGCCATTCATTACATTTTATACCCAGAGTTCAAAAGGGGCGTAAGAAAGTAGTGGTGCTGTGTATGATCTATAACAAGATCTGCATTTATTAAACAGCGGGCAAAAATCCTGTACTTCTATATATGTTAGAATGACTGATTCAATATTTATGCTATAAAAATAGAAAGGGAGAACGGCTTTTCTAAAATTAAATCACATTTTCTTTCAAATAAAGTGGAATGGTTATTTTGTAAATAAAAAATGAGTGGCACACTTTACTGTGGGTGTGCAAATAAAAATGCATTGCCGTTTTGATTAAAAAAAACAAGGCTTATGATGATTACATTTGAGATGATTACTGTACACATCTTTCAAACTAGCATCCCAGATGTAATCACAAACTTCCATGTGTATATAATTTTAAAAAGCAATTTATTTTCCTTTCAGTCTCCTTCATCTTTATTTAGATATTCTACATATTACATGCTTGTTAAGAACTTATATCATATGCTTCACATTTTCACAACATTTAATGCTGCTATTTTTATGGATTTTATAGGGCGAGGATTGGAGTGATTAATCTATTTCTAGCTGCATAAGGTATTTCAAACGTGTGTGTGTGTGTGTTTGTGTGTGTGTGTGTGTGTGTGTGTGTGTGTGTGTGTGTGTGTGTGTGTGTGTGTGTGTGTGTGTGTGTGTGTGTGTGTGTGTGTGTGTGTGTGTGTGTGTGTGTGTGTACATATTTATTTATATATACATATACATACATATACATATACATACACGTTTATATACTGTAATTAGGTTGACCGCTTTTAACTACTGCAAAGCACCTAGGTGTAGATACCAAACAATTAACTAAATAAATATTGACGCAAGTAATGAGTTCTTTTGCAGACTGATTTAAAAAAATCACTATTGTGTGACTTTTTATACCAGACGAGTGGTTTATTTATTTAAATACAGTTTGTATTCAAATATATACTTTAATGTTCCATTTAGTCTTGGTACAAAGTTACCTGGGTTTTCATTGTAGCTCTTACATCACTGTATTTTTATTATTACAAGCACTAAACAGCGATAAGGAAACCATGTGATATGAATTTTCTTCATATCTAGTTTGGGATAGCTGTCTCTGTGTCTCCCTAACTCGCAGAGAATTGTCTTAAATGGAACCATTTCAGAATGGGCTAAAGTTGCCGCAAGGTTTAATACTGGGGCCAATGCTTTATAACTTGTTTATTAATGACATTGAAGTAGGCATACAGTTGCGGCGGCCGTTATTTGAACATATCACGGAGCCATTTTCGTGTGCGCTACTGTACTCCACGCGGCCAATCACGCGGTTGATTTGTTTGAATTTCATGGATCCCGATTTGTTTGGGTGCAATCCTTCGCGTTTCCGTGGCAGAAATGAATGAATTGTAATGTGTACAGTACAGTACTGTGTCAATTTGCAGGTGTTTAAAAACCAGAACACTAAAATGCCATTTTCTGCACTCGATAAAACAAGAGTCAACACGTGGTAATGACGCGCCATGATGTGGATATTCCAAGGTATACAACACGTGATGTTCGAATAACAGCCGCTGCATCTGTAGACCAAAGTATCTATCTTTGCTGACAACACAAAATTATATAAGGTAGTAAAAATCAAAGCAGGATGTAATTTCTCTACAGAAGAACATTGATAAATTGGAAGTTTGGACAGGTAAATGGCAGATGAGATTTTATACAGATTAATCCAAGGTTAAGCATTTGGGAAACAAGAATATGCTTGCTACATACAAACTAAATTGGACAAATTAGATAAATCCTTGATGGGGAACAACAGTGCTCAATGCCAGGCAGTACTGTAGCTGTTAAGGCAAACAACATAGTAACATGCATAAAGAAGGAATACGCACTGTAGTACAGTTTTGTGCACCCTTCCATAAAAAGGACCTTATGAAACTGAAAGAAAGTGCAGAGAAGAGCCACCAAATGAATAAATATTTACTTACGGTCAATATAATGAACTTTCATGGGAACTCTTCCACCCAACCTTAAAATATTTCACTAGCAGCAAAGTTAAGGGTTCTACAGTATACATTAGAATAGTAGGGGGCCCCTGCTGCAGCCACACTAATAGGATAGGGTGATGAACGGTGCTTAGGGTGTACATACAGTAGTGAAGGAATAGAGAGAGAACCCTGTATAGCACTCAGGTTCACACTCTGATGGCAGATGAGTGATTTAAAACATAAACTTTATTATTAGCATATATTAAAATAGTGGATGTTGGAACAACGTGCTGGAGGTAGGTTGATCCTGAATAGTAGTAGCCGTGTTGGCTCCGGATCAGATAATATCTTATATACCAGATATAACTATATTGGAACACTGGTAACAAAACGGCACATAGATCCTGATGTGGACCTTTGTGATGGGTGTGGGTTCCTGGGTGTGCTAATAAAGGTACTGAAGTAACATATCACACACTGGCATAGTCTGCGTACTTCCTTTATTAAGGTGGTAAGTATGATATGTATATATATGCTGGTAGACGCTGGGAACGAGTATAGTATGATTCTCAGCAGTCGTGAGTGCAGTCAGCTAATTAACCACTCTATATATATGGGTGTCTCCGGCCAAGTGTCAAACTGACCTATGGTAACCTTCTATTGTATATACTGTAGGGTAGGTGCCCTGCACTACCTCTAGGGCTGTATATAGACTGTAAGCAGGTTGAGGTTATAGACACTTATGTAAGGGAGGCACTATGGCTGGATAGTAAGTAATCATAATCCCATAGCAGAGGGTGAGCTGAGGGTAAGCACCAATAGTGACCCTTAAAGTGCTGCTGTCTAGAATATCCCTGACAGCAGCGCAGCTATGGTGTTGCTGGGGGTCACTATATCAGTACTTCAAGGATATTAGCACTCTCCAAAAAGAACACCACACAGAGGAGACTTGCAATGACCGTCGGGGCACTGCTAGTCTGTATATCCTGCACGAGCAGGCTGCCGCATGAACTCGCGGTTAGAGTTTCATAATGCGGATGCAGTCACAAGCCTGCGCGTGCACGTGGGAGAAGGGAGCCATGTGCCGTTTTGTTACCAGTGTTCCAATATAGTTATATCTGGTATATTCTGGTTCAGAATAAACCAGCATTACCCTGTTCTGACTGGCACCACAATAGTCCGTCTTCAGAAATACATGTGAGTCCAGAAAACTATAGTGCTTGGGAAACATAAGAGAGAAATAACCCCTATTATATAATATTATGTCAAGATTTTTTGTGTGAGTCACAGTTTTATAAACAGCTGTGACGGAATAGATGGGTTATACCTATAAATTGATTTTGCAATGCGATTAAGCATTTTTTGTTTTTTTAAATAAAATGTGAGTTTATATTAAATTGATGTACTTTATAATGAGTGTAAACAAGCAGCACTCTGAGCAATTTGACAAGTTATAGTAAATAATTTAGATACCTGCCGCCCACCACTCATAACTCTCCTGCGAAAGTGGAGATACTGTAGGAAACTTGTACAGAAGGGATGTAACCAGGTGGCCTTTTTCCAGCTGGTCTCCACTGTTTGGAGGTTAGTGGCCCCTCCTCCCAGGGTTTAAGCTCGCCTCTACCCACTTTCCAAGTTTGCAGGTCTTTTTCATGCTGCTGGGTTTGGACAGATCAAATGTGATCATTCTCCCTCCAAAAATGGAGGTAAATGAGAATTCTAATCAGGTAGTGTTAGGACCTGCAAATTTGGTCATGCCTTGATGTGGCTTGTAGGCTTATAATGCTTTGGCCAAAGGGTTTAACTAAATTACCCTTTTTCTAGAGAATATATAGGTATTTCACTGTATATTTTGTCATATTGGATGCAGCTTTGAGCTTTTCTGTCTTTTGTTGTATGTAGAGCATTCAAGATACTGTAGCAATGGGCATTATTCCAAAGGCTTTCAAGGGCTTGCATGGAATTTTTGATCAATTCCAAGGTACAGATATTTAAAGCAGCAGTCTAAGCTGTCGGGTTTTTTTTCTTCACCCCTATAATATGTGCATTAATACAATCCACACAATGATAGGTAATTAGCTAAAGGAAAAAACTAGTGAATGTATACACAAGGTATAAGATCTGGTGCGCCAGATCTGTGTCCACTTGGTAATGAGTGGTATGGTAGGTATATATACCTATAAACCCTTTAACATACACTGAAATAATTTTTTTAGTTGTATTAACCAAAACATTATATAATAACATATATGTAAAATATATGTCAAAATATATGTAAAAAGCGCACTACCACTGATGATTGCGTTCCTACAGATGCAGACTTACAGCAAACAACCAGATATGCTAAAAATGACACCCCTTCATGAGCTCATATAGAGTGTCCACATGAGACCAGTGATTATATAAGGGGGATATACTGTGTATTATACAATGTCCTCTTAAAGAAGTACTTGTACAGGCAGTCCTCGTTTTCAACGCTTCGCTTTACAACGAATGGCTTATCCAACGCTATGCAATGCATACCTATATTCATTTTTACAACGCCAAAACGGCTTGTCCAACGCTCTTACGACGCTTTGCAAAGTTGTTTATGTGTATATAATATATATATATATATATATATATATATATATATATATATATATATATATATATACATTAAATATTATATTATACTATATAATATATTATATTATTAAATTACATGATATATTATGTTATATTATGTATATAATACAGTATATACACTATATAATGTATGTGTGTGCTGCATATCTTATTGCCAGAGTAAAATATTTTGTGTATTTTAGCATTTAAAATGCCTTCAGGAACTGAACCTTTCATTTAAACAGTGTTCCTATGGGAAAACGTGTTTCGCTTTAAGACGTTTCGCTATCCAGCGCCATTTTGAGTAACGCATTGTGTTGGATAACCGAGGACTGCCTGTATAGATGAATCTTTTAACCGATGCTGCGTTAGATGTCAAGATACCACTCCTCCTTAATGCCTCAAATACAAACAAAAAGAATAGAGTGTGCAACGATATAAAACACTTTATATGATACTCAACATTTAAAAACTGTGCACTCACATAAACATGAAATAAATAAATAATGAATTAAATAAATAAATAAAGGAATGGAATATATTGCCATTGTTATTGCCAGTCTCTGTTCTCCCCTGTCAGCAATCAGCCTTGGGTCCTGATGTCCAGATATTAAGTCTTTGAGCTCACAACCCGATGGGGACTTTTTGATCAGTCCTTGTGTTTGGGGGTGGTAGGCGCTTGTAGGTCGTTGACCCCTGTTGGTTAACAGCGATCCCGGCTCCACTCTGCGACGTGCCCCCCTTCCCCTCCGACTGGTGCTTCACTTCCTGTTCTCTGCGGAACTCCCTGAGTATTAGCTAAGTTGTCGATCGATGAAGATTCGGCTCGGGGGTTCACTAAATGGCTGTCAGTGCAGCAGAAGAGGACCAAAAATGCAAAGTTCTGTAGGGAAGATCATGTGACCAAACAGTCACTAAATACAATTGGTACACTGCTAGAGAGCGGGCAGGGCTCAAAAAGGGGTGTTTCAGAAGAGGAAGGAGTGTGACTTTGTAAATAGTGGCTATAGAAACAAAAAAATGCTTGTTACATTATAACACATTAAAAATGTAATTCCGAGTTGTTGTTTTCTTTGTATGCTACGAGTATTTTCTCATAGTACAGAACTGATTTATTTTTAAAAAATTCATATATAGGGTATTGCTTGTTCTGCAGCTTTAAGTGAAAACATCATACAGTTGGAGGAACATCTTAGAGCGACTTTTCGAAGAGTGAATGCAAGAAGTGGCAAGGTCAACTACCCTAGATTATGTTACATATGCAAATCTAAATATACTGTACGACCAAGAAGTTAGGAACATAATTAGATTTTTCATGCAATCCACTTTGTGAGTCATGATAGAAGAGGGGGTAGTTCTTAAAAAGAGAAGCATTTGGAATTATAAAGTGCTAAGCAACAAAAACAATTGATCTTGATTCTAATTTTGCTACCAGGCACTTCTTTTACAGAAGTTAATTACTCGAGGCAATTTACACCATTATCTTTCATTGATGTTTTTTATGCTATTGTCAAAGGATTGGGATTTCATAGTTCATCTTCAATGTGAAACTTTTTATGATGTATTCATATCATTTCGCTTATATATTGCTCTGTGTTTTTATAAGCCACAGATTTCGGTCTTCTATTTCCAATCCCCATTTGGAAAGATTTTATTATTTCTTTATGATTGTTATGTGGTTTTACAGTAACATCTCTGTTTATTGGATAGATTCATAAATCCTTTAAAGTCCCATAGAACAGCAAAGTAACAGAACAGATTTCTTTCATACCCCTGCCCAATAGACTTTAGACTCAGGCAGGAGTATATAAAACAAAGGACCATATTGGTGCAGTCACTGCAGATGTTATACAGCGGATGCAGATGGATGTCAGAGAGATCCAGGCCTCTGGATGGTGCTTGGCCTTGTGGTAATAGTAAGGCCTCTCATCTCTCTTGATGAGCCAGCCTTGGAGGGACTGACTGGTATGTCTTACCACCAAGACTGGAGGAACCTGACTTCTATAATTTAGCACTTCCTCTCTGAGACGCCAGAAGGGGAGGGCACAAGGTCTGCACCATGATAGGTAATACACAGACCCTTGTGGCACCACCTCTTCTGTCACTCAAAGAGTCAGAATAAGGGGGGTCAATACCACCAGGATAGCCTGTAACAGCCTAGAGCTCCTAAGGGCTTACATGACAGGGGGTAGAGAGGAAGTCTGGACCAGCCATGCTACATATATTTGTACCAAACTTAGTCAAGTTTGTTGTTGCGTGTTGTATTATAAGGACTAAACCTGCTTTATGACCCAACAACCAACATATTATATTGTAAGCTTTGGATACATTCATGGACCCCTATATAAAGTGCTGCACAAAGACAATTCATTCAATTCATTAAATGTTATTTAACATACAGTAAAGTGCAGGTTTTTAGGGATCGGTTACATCTGGACCAGAGGGTTACTGAATAGTGGTAGTCCCAACAACAGGGGCAACTGAGTTTCTGAGATATTAGTCCTTGTACCCAACAGGCAAAAACACTTCGCTGGTGGACAAAATATGGCCACCCAGGTCAGTCTTGCAGCCAATAGAACTCTGCAACATCATCCCGCGACCTATTTTTTTTTATATATATATGCCGGTAACATCAAAGATGGCTGTCAGGGAAGCTGTGATGTCATGCTCTGATGACATTGTGGCTTCCCATTGGCCCATGGTAGTGAGGCTTGGATGACAGCCATATTGATTTCCAAAGAGCACTATAAACCCTGGCACATAAAAAGGTAAGAACTGTGTCTCTGGTATCGGCCAGGAGACCAGCCGTTCCGATTCTGTGAGTAGGTGGGTTGCTGAATTAAATAGATGCCAGAGTGAGTGATATCATATAAAAAGTTAACAGAACTATGGTATGTATTCATGCAGGATCTACATTAATAGCTAAGCCTCTAGCCTTCTTCTACAATGTGACAATGATGTAATGCTTTTGTCCTAATTGCAAAACAAGTTGTTTTCTGTTTGCATTCCTAGCAGGGCATTTTGTTTCTTGCCGTTACGCTCTAACAAACCTTTCATAGTGCTGCAATACCTTGTTTTTTTTATGATAGATACGAGAATTGGTTCAGATAGAAAAAATCCCCAAAACCCAGATGTCATGTTTTAGTGTGCCAGGTTTCTTGGTCATGGTAGGCTTGAATTTTTAGTGATTCCAACAATTTAATAACGCAATAGAAATCAAATAAAAGTGAGACTAATCTTCCTAAACCCTCCGTTTTCATCTCAATACAAATGAATTACTGACTTGTTCCAGTCTGGTATTGATTCTATCGATTTTCTACTTAAGAAGTAAGGAAATTAGGAGAGATCAGGTTTATATTCTACACAGTGACTATGAAAAATATCTTAACAGAGAGATACTATCTAGTCTTGACATTTTAGTTTCACGTGATGTCTGGGACCTTATTTCTTCTAAACACTTAGGCCCTGGATACATCAAACTCTGGTAAAGTGGAGTTAAAAAAAACACAAGTGTTAAAAGATTGAGGTAATAATTTACTGTGTGATATATTCGAGGAAAGTCGCGATGCGGGAATAAACGTGACCGTTAAAAATGCGTTAATTACCTCACATCACAATAATATCACTATAAATTAAGATATACATACGCACTTACATCATAGGCTTCTGTAATGACCATTATTCCAGAAGACCATGATAGACATAATATTACAAGATTGAGAGGAGTGGCTCAGTGAGTAAAGACACTGACTCTGGCACTGAGTTTGTAGCCGGGGAACCTGTTTCAATTCCCGGTGTCAGCTCATTGTGACCTTGGGCAAGTCACTTTATCTCCCTGTGCCTCAGGCAATAAAAACTAAACCATAGATTGTAAGCTCTACGGGGCAGGGACTGTGTCTGCAAAAATTTCGCTGTAAAGTGATACGTAAAACTAGCAGCGCTATACAAGAACAAGCAATTATTATTATCATTAACCCATTTCATGCTGGCAGTTACCAAGGCATAACACAGGCACCAAAGTGGTTAATACATTGAAATTAAAAACACACTACCTGTTGGCCACTTTATTGGGTAATAAAGCATTGCCATGCAATGTGTTGCTAAGGTAATGAAGGGGTTAACCTCCCGCCCTTCCCCCCCCCCCCCCGGGCAACTACACCCCCTGCCGTACCCACAGGATTTCAGGTGTTGTTCCAGTAAATATAGGAACTTGATGTATGGCTTTTTTTTTACCTTAAAATGCGGTATTAGGCCTCTTTTTCATCAGATCCGATAAAAATTGCTTTAATTTTGAGGGTACAACGTTCATGTATTGCAAGATAGAAATAAAGCACTTTCTTTGGCCCTAATACCACATTTTTCGGTTACCGCAGCTTGATGTATCCGAGCCTTAGGGTGATATGTTTTGCGACATTGGCAGTGCAATACAGAACATTAAAAAAACCAAGACAAGTAAAGAAAATATATATCACCCAGTGTAGAACACACAGCAGCAACGTTCCAATGTCCCTTTCAATCTGTATCCCCACATTGTGCACATAATACACTCAGTTTACCCCAGCTGTTTCTGGACAGTCCAACTGGATCAGAATTGACCCAGCACAAATATTTTTTATTCATTAGACAATCATAAACTGATAACAGAGAGTTATTTTCCTGCACTGGTCTCTCCTGATGCAATTTGCGATGTACGTTCACATGGAAGGAACCATGGTACGGGTAACTGAATTCTTTTATACCTAACCTTCATCACCAATAGCAATTCAGCTTTATTCAACATTATTATTACAGAGCCTAATATTATGATATGTGCCTTATAGTTAATATACTCATTGTGGTAACTTCACTGCATATATAAATACTGTAACAATAGAATTTAAATTAATCAAAGGTGTGTGCTAAAATACATAATCAACATAAATCTAAAAAAAAAAAAAAAAAAAGCAACATAAATCTAAAAAAAAAAATCCAAATCTAAATCTAAATAAAAAAAAAATAGAAACAATAGTGACAATTATTTAATTTATAGCCTCTCATTATGGACAATTATTTACTAAGCAATTATTATGGTAGAGAAAGCTACAGTAACAAGCCTCTACATAATACTAAGAAATACACAAATAAATTTGTCTAGTAAAATAATATGAAGTGCATTATAGTAACGTGGAGAGAGCGTCTACTTAGCTCTAGGAACCTGCTAAATCGTGACAGTAGGAATGAGGTAGTAAGGCGGAGCATGTGGCGTTAAAGTCAGCCTGCTAGTGGAGGTAAGCGTCGGGGTAGCGGGGGTAGATAGCCTTTCGGAACGGCACTAAAAAAAACCCAGCAATAACAGTGTGGAGCACCAAACGTACCCATTATCAGCCACTGATCCCTTTGCGTCCTCCTGGCTGTAGGTGGACCTGCGGGGTGCACCCTACCTCCGTGGCGTCTCTCAGATCCGGAAGTGATAGCAAGAATGTGAAGGATCAAAAAAGGCAGCCGCTCCTTAAGGGTACAGTACTCACCAGTAGGTTAAAAGTTAAAAACTTTACTATACTCCATGAGAAAGAACACTAGCTGTTTGAAACACGTGGGAGGAGGTTCTTCTTGTTCTGTCTATGGATCGTATCTGTTTTTATGTAGTCTAATAAAAGTTTTTAGGGGGTGGGAGAGGGAAAGGAGGGGGAAGAGGGAAGGGAAAAATGCAAAAAGATTAATTAATGTAAAAAATGTTGAAGTTCCCAGTCGACATTGATGCCGGCTGGGACCAGAGTGTCCAAAGAGAACACCCAGAACATCTCTCTCTTATTCAAGGCATTCAGTCTGTCTCCCCCACGTTTGTGGGCCTCAACATGTTCAATTGCCACACATTTAAAGTTTTTTGATTGGCAAAGACATTAGCCAATCATCTCTCCCCTAGCCTTTTTTCATCAAAAGCCATTTCAACATTAAAAACAACAAAAGGCTTTAATAAATGCGGGGCATGCAAGATATGTAAATTTGCCCATCCCTCAAAAAAACTTGTAAGTCAAAAAAACTGAGAAAACCACATGTTATAAAGATGTTTATTAATTGCAATACGCAATTTGTAATTTATTACATTTGGTGTGAAAATGCAACAAGGGTTATGTAGGTCGCACTATCAGGCCCCTAAAACAGCACATGATGGAACATGTAAGATTCATTAGAAATAAAGATCTAAAACATCCAGTCTCCAAACATTTTGTAGAATGTCCCCATGGTGGAATTGATAACTTTAAATGTATGGCAATTGAACATGTTGAGGCCCACATACGTGGGGGAGACAGACTGATTGCCTTGAATAAGAGAGAGATGTTCTCCTTGGACACTCTGGTCCCAGCCGGCATCAATGTCGACTGGGAACTTCAACATTTTTTACATTAATTAATCTTTTTGCATTTTTCCCTTCCCTCTTCACCCCCCCCCCCCTCTCCTCCCCCTCTCTTCCCTCTCCCCCCCTCCCCTCTCCCCCACCCACACTTCCCCCTTTTTCTTTCCTTTTTCTTCTTTCCATGATTTCAGGTTATATATTGTTGGACATGTATAATCATTGGATATTTAACATTATATGAATATTATCCAATGGATAGGTATTATTTAATGATCTAAGAGTCCTAGATGGTAATCGGTATAGTAGATATCTGTTCATTTTTGTGCCTTGTCTATATATGATTATTATTACGAATATGTGTTCTTGATTATTCATAAGTACATATGATTGATACAGTGTAAGATAAGATACCAATTTCTATATATATATATTTTTTGCCAGTCATTATACGTTAACGAAGGAGAAACAGGTGCGCAAATCACATCAGGACATGTAAAAGAGATATGCCCCTGATGAAGACTTTGCAGTGCAAACGCGCGTTGGGTGATATCAGTGACTACTAAGGAGCCCTTGTTGATGACATCTAGAGAGGAGGACAACTTTAATCAGCCCAGTACCTGCTGTTTGGAAGAAGCTTGTGGGGAGCGCAGAATTTCACCATATAAAGGGAAGGAAATAAATAATAGTGTAAAACGTCCAAACACCTGTAGCAATGTATATGGGGATCGAGATTAAGAACTCACATTCTCCCAGTTAAAATACAGCATTGGAAGACAATCTGAAGACTCTGTAGTTTGCAGGGGGATCTTGCTTAGGATACTCTCCCTGGTGTCAGTGGAACAAACCCTCGATGGAAACAGAAACAACTCTAGTGCCACATTGTATGTTCACTAATGATATATTCAATAAAAACAGTGGTAATCCACACTTACATTAGCACCATGTGCATAGACACATAACACGGCGGACCCAGAGAGGGGAGGGAGAAGCCCCGATCGGAGGACCGATCCTTCGAGGCTCCGGCGCGCGCACGGGACACCTCGGCGCGTGCCCGGTATCTGTCGCGGCCGCGACCGGGTAAATGTTAGAATAAACTCGGCCACGACAGTATATAGTGCCCATTTGTTTCCTGACCCTGTCATGTACTATCGTTTCTAGCAGGCAATTAGTTAAACTCAGTAGCAACTATATTGAGAGCTTTCATTGGTGGCTCAGTGTAAGGAATCCGCTCCACGGTTTACTGGTTACCTTACCTTGCAGACCGGTGCAGTTCTGGAACAGCTTTCCTGAGGTTTGCTGCAGCCTGGATTCACTCAAAGCAATACACACTCCCTCTGGTATCTACTGCAGCTGTGCAGCCTTTCATTGCAAACTATACTTGCATTCACTCATTAGGGGCAGGACCTTCACACCCCCGCCGGGGATTGGCCCGCTGGCCTTTAAGTATTGCTTGCCCATAATGCTCCTGGCCGAGCATAGTCCTTACTGGATGTCAACTGTTTTGCCACAAGCTCTCGCTTGTTCCCCTTTGCTGATACCAGGTCACGCCCTGCGTCCTTCAGCTTCCTTCAAGCCGTTTGTTCTCCAATGCTGATTCCAGGTTACGTCCTGCATCCTTCAGCTCCCTTCAAGCCGCTTGTTCCCTTATGCTGATACGGAGGTATTCCCTGCGTCCTTCAGCTTCTTTCCCCTGTGCTGAAGCAGAGGTTTCGTCCCTGCGTTCTTCAGCCTCCTGGATTCCTGCACTAAAGTAGAGGTTCGTCCCTGCGTTCTGCAGTCTCCTGGATTCCTGCACTGAAGCGGAGGTTTCCCTGTATCTACAGCTTCCTGGTTCCTGGGGCCTACTCTTTCCCTAATATAGAGAGGCCGTGTCCTGGTTCCTGCGCTGAAACAGTGGATTCCCTTGCCCGCTCAGGACTTTTGCGTTGTAGCACTGGTGCACCCGTGCAGCAAGACGGTGTGCTATTCTGGTCTGCCTACCATCTCCTGTGACCAGCACCATGGGCCATGGTCGTCGCTCGCGCAAAGGCCAACCCCGCGCTCCTAAGCTGAAGCGGGTCTCTCCTATCTCCTTATTGCCGAACTCCTGCATGGACAATGTTTATCCTGACGTCTCCTGTTCTGACCCTGGCTTGTACAACGACGACGCTGTCTTCTCCAACCCTGATCCTGCGACATATGACTACGAACTGCGCAATCCGGATCAGCCTGCGCGGTCTCAGGTCGGTGCTTTTATAACCCCACCTCAGCCTCGCGGTCCGACCCTGGTTTGTGGCGAGCAGAACCCTGACACTCAGCCGTCACGTCACAGGGGAGTAAAAGTTTCTATGTCTCAACGTGATTCCCTCTTATTTAGAGGAATCAGCTGTTTTCGGTGCTGCTATTACTCAGCGTCCCTGTCAGAGAGGGGGCGGGTTGACTCTCATAGGTAGAGAGCGCCGATACGTCATCATAGGAGGAGGGAATTGTGGGTATTTAAATTTTATGTGTGTTTTGTATACTTTACTCTTTGACAAAGGCCCGTTGCGGCTGAAACGCGTCAGAGTATCTGCTGTTGCTGTTTTTATGTGCCAATAAATCTTTTGTACCCAGTATTCTGCAAGTTTGGTCCCACGCATTTTTTCCAAGGCAGCTGCACCGCCATCCACGAATCCTCTGCATTGCATACCCCTTCGGTAGGAGCACGCCCCACAGCACCTGGATCTTCAGTGATTTGTAAGTTCATTCTTACTTTACTTTTTCCATCTGTATTCACTATACCTATAGCCAGTGACACCCATACAAAATATACCTTTTCCAAAGGTTAGTGGGAGTCCACACAGAGTGGCTTTCAAAGGTTACAAGTGACATGGATATATTGACCCAACTATGCTGTGTGTTTATGGAAAGACAAGTGATTTGTTCAAATTGATACATGGATATTCCTTGTGAGCATTGCATAGGAGTCCAAACTCCTATTCTTTCACCTTGACTATGATCACTGTGTGCCTGTAATCCTTGTCCTGGAACAAGATTCATAGTTCTGTTCCTTCCCCCCTTTTTTGCAGCTCTGCCTGCTAGCCCTTTATTTTGAAGTACTTTCCCTGCAGTTATTATTCCCAGTGCAGGTGAAAATGGATAATGTTAGATATTTTCTCTATCTCCTAGCTTGCTGGAGTTGGTTGCTATGACAACCCCTGTAATTCCCCTGGCATAGTGGACTGTTCCATTGCCCCCTGTCTGTATTTACTGTTTACTCAGCCCAGTCTCTGTTCCTGTGAGACACCTTCCATTTTCTTTCTTTCTACCTCAGCAGGCTAAGTAAGCACTACGCATGCCTTCCAGCTCTTAGTAAGAGTATCGTTTTTTACTTTTTTCCCACTATAAGCACCCTCATTGTAGAGAAGCCTTCTCTTATTACACCACCATCTGCAAGTAACTTTGTATATCTGCTGCTTTCCAATAAAGTAAGAAAAGACAAAGAACTTGTGGTGCTTGTAAAAGGAACTAGTTAAGCTGTCTGGCCATACTTTACTCAGCATGAACCCTTTGGCTCCAGAATAATCCTCTCTGCATCATCTTTCACTACATCATCCCCATGACCCACTAAAATTAGACCAAAACACTCTTCAATATCTCTTCGTTCTCCTTATAATCAAACATCAAGATCCCTATCAAAATGAATCAAAGTTGAGGGTTAGACATGCAATTATCTCATTCTTATATATAATAGGAGAATGTACATGAGAGTTACACTCACACCAGCTGTGATATTTTTTTCTAGTGTGCCTCCAATCTTCATCCGGGCGCATAAGAAGAATTAATTGCCAACAAATTATTCTGCAATGTTACAAAAGAAGTAGACTGGGTAACTGGTAAAATGTCTCAAAACTTTGATAAATCGTGTGTGTGTTCTATAAGCAGTATAGCATATTAAGTAATCATGTTTTGCTGCACATTGACTCGGGAGAAAAACTACAGCGTACATAATTGTCCAGCTGGAAATTACCTGGATGGTTTCTGCAATAATGCTATATTTGATATGCTTTTCAGGAAAATCATTTCTCATTCGTTTTAGTGGATACTGCCAAGTGTTGTTCTTGGCTTAATGAAGAAAAATGAACGAGCACGTAATGGTTTGGAAAAAAACAGCTCTATCAGTAACGTGGATTCTTTTTCTGACAGTGAAGGTTTTTTTTTTTGCTTATTAGCCACACACTTAAGATTTATATAGTCATTTTCACTACTATAATCTAGGAAGATAAAATGCTGCATTGGTTCCAAAGGAAAATGGTTACACGCCAAAACCTAACTAGTTTCAGAAGCGATGGCTTGTGTTAGTAGTGGGACAAGGATAAATGACAAAAATAAATATACCTGTATATTTCTCTAACTCTTTTCACATTATGCAGAAACAGCAAAGACATGCTATATTGGTTTCTATTTATTACCAGTGTAAAATATTTAAGTATTTTTCAAGAACTAGTCAAGAGTATGGGTCTTTATCTTACCTATTGAAAAATGGTTTTAATTTCAGAAATCATTTTCAGCAGCAACCTGCTATTATGTATTGCAGCAATTTCTCATTTATTTCACGCGTTCTAGACATATTTGCAGAAGCAGGATTTAAAATATATTCAGGCCTTCTTTATGGCATTATTTTAATGTACTGCCAAATAGAATGGCTGCACAGAAAATATTTTGATTCTTCACTGTTATAGAAATGCAACTAAAATAACATTAAATAGAGCAAGTGATGTGAAAGGCTGAGCGTACTTTCACATATACTCAAGCAATACGTGAATTATATTGGTTTACGCCATTTATATAAAAACTGATACACATAGGCGGTGTGCTCAATAACTTATTTCAAATATAAAATAACACCAAGAGGATTTTATTTGCCTCAAATAACTGGCCGATGCTAATTGCAAAATGCAAGCTAAATTTATTGATAATAATGTATTTTATATAGTTCTGACAATAAATACATTGGTGTACACAATTCAATTTTACAGCAAAATGAATGTCTTGCTAAAGAACATACAATGTAGTTTGGTATCTGGGGCATAGGAAGATTTAATAAGCACATCTACTGTATGTATGGTTTTCCTGTGTCACTGTCTCTGTCATCCATGTATAGCCCTGTCTGTTTATTCCTTCTCTGCATCATCTATCTTATGGATGGAAGGGAAGAAAGCATAATGATGCCACTGTATAAAGTATTAGTAAGACCCCACATTGAATATTGAGTACAGTTTTGGGCACCACTTCATATAAAATACATTGTAGTACTAGAAAATGCCCACAGAAGAGTCAGCAAATGAATAAAGGGGATGGATAGTCTGATATAAGGAAAGGCTAGTTAAATTAGATTTGTTTACATTATATAAGAGGCGTCTAAGAGGGGATATGATAACTATATACAAATATATTCAGGGTTAATACAAGGAACTTTCAAAAGAACTATTCATCCCAAGGGCAGTACAAAGGACACAGGTCATCCCTTTAAGATTGGTGGAAAGGAGATTTTACCACCAACAAAGGAAAGGGTTCTTTACAATTATGGTCAGTTAAAATGTGGAATTCATTACCCATGGAGACTGTGATGGCACATACAATAGATATGTTTAACATAAGGTTGGACATATTTTTAGAAATGAAAGGTATAGAGGGATATACCAACTAAGTAAACATGGGACGTATGTTGATCCAGGGAGAAATCTGATTGCTATTACTGGTCAGGAAGGTATTTATTTTTCCCCTTATGAAATATCATTGAATAATGTGTCACTGAGGTTTCCCGTTTGCCTTCCTCTGCATAAATATACTGTAAATACAAATATAGGATGAGTGTCTGTCATCTACATTTAACATAGGTTGAACTCGATGGACAAGACTTATTTCAGCCTCATCTACTATAACTATGTAATATGATCAAATTGTGATGGTAGGGGAGATTTGGCTGCTTGTAAATAAAGTTTAAGCCCGCCATTACCCCTACCTGTCAATAATATGATGTAGTAATTTATGTATGTACAGCTTATTATAGTATAGCAGTCCTATATATGTTCCTCTTAAAATTATTTAAAACAATGGTGTACAGCTCGGTTCAAGAGTGGGGACCTGTAGGGGTTAACTGTCTCTTGTAAACTGACCTGTAAGCACATCAGAGTTTGGTATTGTAGGCCTGGACACTGTGATGGGATTAGGCCCATTGTTGAGGAACCAGGGAAAGGTTGACCACCTGCTGAGTGGATTTACTCTGCAAGAAATCTGTAAGACCTGGGGGCTGTATCTGTATTGTTTTCCTGTGGAAGGAGATTGTATCAGCATTGTCCTAGCCCACCTTCAACTCCAGTAATCTCATCAACTGGGTCTAGGGCCGTGAGCAGAGACCAGGAATATTGTTCCTACACAGACTAGCTGGCATCTCCCTGATTGTGAAAGGGTATAAATACGCCTTCTCCCCAGCCTCAAGAGAGTAATTATGGACACTGGATATTCTTGGTGAATGCTGTGTGCTGACAGGTGACTGGCAGAGTCTCTGAAAAAGAAGAGCTTACTAGGAGTCAGCAGAATAGAACTGGGAGACCCAGTGCAGGGGTTTGGAGCATGCAGTTTTGCTGCGGTGGATGTGTGCAGCGTTGGCTGGAGCTGTTTGAAGGGAAGCAATGGCAGTTGTGGGCAGTAGTGCTGCCCATACTACTGAGGACAGCAGTGCAAATTGAGAATGCGTATTGGGTAAGCTTCCAGACAGAGGTCCGTGCACATCCTCCAGATACTAACCATTTGATACACTTTTTGCCTTCACGATTTCCAGCCAGAAAGACATGTAATGTGAGAACCAAGTTATTTTCCCAAAAGTATTGATATTTTGCCCCAGTAATCTATTGATATTATAATATAAAACTATTACACTTAGGGGATTTCATGTACAAATTGCACAGTATGTTGTTAAAAGTCGATCAATCTTTTTCACAACTCAAACTCCACTAATCATATCGTAGTGGAAACATTAGTAAAATAACTTGTCAAAAGCAAGGATTTGGTACACAATAAGTTGCTGTCATAGGTTAGGGCTTCCAAAAGCAATCTTTTCATGTTATTACAGGGTATGCTTCTAACATGTTCAAAAGGCTTTTTCAGCTTCAGTTGATGTAAAGTATACTATTGTGGTACTGTAGCTCTAGTGGCAAAACAAGAGTACTAAAACCAGCGCTAGACCAATTGTGAAACAGTGCAGTGCACACAACAACAAAAAAAGCAGCCTGGTAATTCTACTGAGGGAACTATCTCAAAAGTTACCCAAAAACAACATGAAAATACAAATATAGAAATGAAACCTGGCGCATGTGTACATAAATAATGTGAATTAAACAAATGTGAATAAAACAAAATCAATGTGTATCTTACTATATATTTCTGAAAGCATTGTATGTTTCTCTGTCTGCACTGTCCCTAGCGGCAATCTCATTGGTCCCTTGGCCCGCCTGCCCCCGCACACCTCTCATTGGCCTGAGGCGGAGTGACGGGCCAAAGGTCCAAACACACACACACACACACCACCTCAACTTCCACACACCCCCCCTCCCACCCTCCCTCTCCCGGTGCCCGAAATAATTCGGCACGGTGGGTCCCTTACCCGGAGTCCCGTTGTCCGGTTGGGCCTGCACGGTTGATGGGGGAGAGTGTGATCACTAGGAGCTGTTGGTGCGGCTGCTGTGGCGGCCGCTTGATCCCCTCCCGCTCGATGCAGGTGGTCGGTGGTGGTTTGGCGCCAGGGTAAGTGTGCTCGGGTGGGAGCGCGTGTCTCCCGCGTGGCGGGTGGGGGCTCCGGTCGTAATCGGGGGGGCAGGTGCGCAGGTTCCCCCCGCGCGGTGCAGCCTCCAGCACAGCAGGAGGGCTGTGGTGGTGTGTTTGGGGTGGGTGGCGCCAGCGGAGCCTCTGACTAACGGCATTCCCACAGGCCCTTCGTGCCGGGGACCGAGATGAGGGGGGGGGGGGACAAGCACCTGGACAGAATAACGCTAAGCCCACACCACTCACCGCTCACAGCCGCCCGACACGCACACAGCCACTTTGCTGTTCTCCTCACCCCGCGGGATGGGACGCCGACCGCCGCCGACCAGGGTGAGGTGGGTGAACGGTCACGCGCGCCGGAGACCGAGGTGAGGGATGGGGGACAAGCGTCGGGAATATTTGCGGAGCGCCGCTTTCTCCTCCTCGCCCGCGGGACCGGGGAAGGAGTGCCGGGGACAGGGTGACCCCAGCACCGGAGAGAGGGGGGTGGGAAAACAAGCGCAGGGGACAGGGGGGGGACAACCACCGGGGACAGGGGAGGGAGAGTGATGACGGCCGCGGGGGGGGAGAGTGATGTGGGGTGCAGGGGGGGCAGAGAGTGATGTGGGGTACAGGGGGGGAGAGTGATGTGGGGTGCAGGGGGGGAGAGTGATGTGGGGTGCAGGGGGTGTTCAGGGGGGGGGGAGTGCCATCTGGTTCAGGGGGGAAAGACTGATGTAAAGTGTCCCGGGGGGGAATGGAGCTTAACGGGGGGGAACCGAGCTGGGAAGGGGGGGGCAAATAAAGCTAGGAACGGGGGAGGGGAGCGGAGACAGAGGGGGAGCGGGAAAATGTACTCCCGGGCAACGCCGGGTATATCAGCTAGTATTCCATAAAAGGATATGGGCGACTGAAATGAGTGTAGTCCTTTCTTCCAGACATTGAATGGTTAATGAATAGAAAATGGACTCAGTTCTCAATGCACATGGAAAAAAGGTTTCTCCTTCATAGCAGATTATTGTCCTGTAGATTGAGACATAAACCAGGGACAAAACATTGCGCAGTATTGTTTTTCAGCAATGAAGTCCTCCCATATGCAACTCAAACAAATGCCCACTTACTAGAGTTAGGGTAGGCAGCATGCAGTGGAGAGAAACTGTATATGTGGTCTTCTAGATCCAGGCGTTTTCAGGGTAAAACGAACCCCACGTGGTATCCCCGATCTCGATGGGTACTACAAGAACCTCCTTCTCAGGAAAATATCTCCTGAATCAATCTTGCAGTATGCTGGTGAGAGTGTCCTGTGATATTTCTCCTGCTCCCTAGGTGCTCTAGTGGCTGAAGTTTAATGGTACAATGGTGTTCTGGCTACCACTACTTTGTCCTTGACAACCTGATTGGTCGACTTTCTTTTTAAAGAATACATCATTTATTTTATGGGGCCTCTCTCCCTTTTTCCTTTCTAAGCATAAATATTGTATGTCAATCTCAAATATGTTCACAATACATTTTCCCCAATGTAAAAAAAAAATACAGAATCTTTTTAATTCAGACAGGTATCTCAGGTGTGACTCTTTATGTGCACAAATGTCTGGGCAAACTTTTGGCACACAGTACGTCCATCACTAGAAATGGTACATTTACTGCATGATCTGATTTTGGAAATGTTAAAATCCAGTGGGTCAAGTATCAACAAAAATAATTTCTACCAATCAATGTGTTATTTTCTTAAAAAAAACTATTTACTTGTATCGCTTTACTTGTTTCCGTACTGAAATAGCACATAACCTTTCCAAATGGATATTAAATGACTGTGAGCTTTTTATGATCCCAAACCTGTATTCCCCCAACAGCTTCAATCATTTTACTTGTGAGGTCCAACTATTTAAAAGTGAAAGTTTACTTAACGTAAAGCCATATTTTATGGTGTGAGACAGCACTGCAGGTTCTAAGACTCTTGTTCATGATTCAAATAAAAGTCCTGTTTCACTCTGCCTATTCAAGTCAGTTCTGTAGGAACATTTATCAAACTTCTGAAATAAAGATTGATCACTGTACTCCCACCTCTCACAAAGTAATTCATACAAATGTTGGTGACAATGAATGTACAAATTGGCAAGGCAGTTGTATCTGTTGTGTCTTTAAACCCTTATGTTCATGTGTGTGTGTGTGTGTGTGTGTGTCATATTCATAGGTTGGAAAAAAAATATTACCTCCGGTTTGTGCTCGATTTCATGTTTGCCATAAAATTTGACTCACGGCAGTAAAATATGCATCTTTAATGCCTATTTTTACCCTTATTGGAGTTTACTGAATCCAGTCCGAGCTCTCAAAAGAAAAAAAAGACTGTGGCAGCTGCACTTACTGTATAAAATATGCAGTTCTAGAATGCTTATTCAGTGCTTATTTAACATAAAGTGAGAATTGTGACAAAGTGTCATGCTTCAGCTTGCAAGGTGTTTAGCATGGCACATGTTAAAATTACCAAGTCTAATTTACAAACTATGCAAATCATGTGATGTTTGCGAGGTGGACATCACGATGTCACCTGCACGAGTGATCATGCAGGGATATAGTGGTAATAAACATCCTTGATTGAAGACATGCTGAAGCAATGCAAAGGCAACACCCCGGAATATTGCAGTGATGAAAGAAGATCAGACACATTGCCCACCAACAAAATAATGAAATAGGATCAAATAAAAAGGTTATTGGCGCAATAACACAGAAGTAGGCATGTACGGACTACGAAACAATTGGACATATTGGAGTTAGCCTGACACACACAATGCGTTTTATCTGCATCAATTATGTATGAGGGATGTTTTATGTCTCTCAAGAAGTCAGTAATCTGTTGATTGTGTTTGTAGCAAACAAACTTTGACCCTTTTGTGTGGTGGAGGAACCGTGGCACCAGAGTGCCACAGCCCATCAGCACCTCGCAATCATGTGACCGCTACCCAGGAGCGTTCAGCGTTCCCATGATTGCGGCGTCCTCGATGAGGAAACAGAAGAGGAGCGCAGTCATGTGGCTCTTAGAGTGCCACAGCTCATGATGTTAGACCTATATCAAGGGGCATACAAAGGGTTAAAGCAACAATACTACATTCCCGCCTTTTTTTCTCCTTTTTATAAGTAAAGCGTGTAACAATGTATAATTCTACATTCTCACCTAAACTGACAATCGTTTGGTGCTCTGGTTCTAAATCTGTAAAAATCCTGATTGTGTGCCTAACTAAATGGCCGTCTTCTAACTTTGTGCTGCAGTCTGTGAAATACTGCGGTTGATATGTAACATTATATTACTAAGTGTAACAGATTATTGTTACATCTTTCAGAGCAATAGGCAGTCTGCTGTTTGGAACACAGCAAGAGCTCTGTTTGTGATACTTTGTTGCCAAAGGGCAGAGCTCAAAAAGGTGTATCAGAAGAAGTGGATATGACTTTCTAAATGGTTGCTGTAGCGACCAAAGGATGATCAATGCATTTTAAAAAATCATTAAAAATGGCATTAGGGGTAGAGATGGGCGGATCCACCACATCCGTTTCCTGGATTTTAGCTGCCATTATCCCCAAAATCCATTTTGCGATGTAAAATCTGCGCACGGATTTGGGCGGTTTTAATCTGCGCAGATTCATTAAAAACCGCCATTGGATACAAACCGTGGACGGATTTGTAGAATCCAATCCGTGGATTCAGCGATCCGTAGGCGGATTCTCAAGAATGGATTACGGAATCCGCGGAGTGTATAGGTTATAATAATAAAAAATCTGCAAAACGCGACTCGCCCTTTTTGAGATTGATCCGCTGAAATCCACGGACCAATGGAACCAGCCGATCCGCTGCGGATCCAAATTCGCCATCACTAATTAGCAGTTAATAAAATGGCAGACAGTATTATCTAAAACTAAAAAACTGATTTATTTAAAAAAAAAAAAAAAAACATAGGATTTTTCACGTTTTGCTGATTTAAGATAGTAGAGTGCCTGCAAACGGTGAAATGTGGATGTAATATGGTCAAGTTGGCAAATGTAAGTTGGTCAATTTAATAATTATAGGTAAGACATTATAGGTAAGACATGTCTGTTGTTGAAGTTTTCTCTATGTCCTGTTAATCAAAAGTGTATTTCTGGAAAGTACTGTAGGTTCCAACAGAATATCTCTTCACTTTTTTCCCTCTTTGCTTAAAAGGGTTTCCATATTTTTGTATTGGTGAAAGATCTTTGAAATAATGTTTTCCAAGTCTGCAAAGTCACATAAAAATTGAACTACCCAGCATGAACTTTTCATGTGTAGCAATTTTGGCAAAGTTTGCAAGCTACTTTGAGACTAATACAGTGTACTAGCCATTACATCCCATCATCTGTGGCCTTCACAACCCTTTCAGTAAACTGAACTTTTTCACAACCCTGCAAAACACACACACACACACACATCTACATACATATACTGTATATGAACTGCAATAAAATGAAAATACTCAGTGATAGAAAGCCATTTATATCAATAGTTTCATGATTTACAAGTGTAACTCTAAAAACAACACTAATCATGGAAGATACAATACTTACTGCTTTTATAAGCAGCTAGTAACTGGTTCGTACTAATAAATCATGCTGCGGTCATTCAAAAATGTTTGTACTGACCTTATGGAACCTTTAACTAAATGTAACATTTCAGTTTGTAAATTACAGTACTCTCTACAAAGCGTGCAACACTTTATTCAGAGCCCAGAGCATTACTTATTAAAGATTGTTCTGTTAAATATATAAAATTACTGTGCTTTAAAATCCAGAAAAAGATTATTACAAGAACATACAGTTACAATAAGTGCAAAACAGTTTTTTAAAATAAAAGGATGAACATAACGTACAAATTACTATACTTTCCCACATGTCAAATGTTTTCCCAGAGAGGTCACTGGCGTAGGAAAGATGAGAGCTCACGTGTCTGATCCCAAAACACACCTCTTGTTGAATTCTAACTTAAATAAGTTTATTGCTAAGCCTTATGTATTGAAGCAACATGAGCATACCCCTGTCATAAGTCAGCTCAGGCTGACATTTGTGACTTAAGCAGCAGGTCACTACTCCAAATAGATATTTAAAGTCTGTAAAATTATATGAAAAGACCTCATATCTTAATTTCTCTAATACTTAGACAGATACAAGTCCCATCAATAGGGACGTAAAACCAGCAGCGCTATACAAGAACAAACTAAAAAAAAGGTTCAGGTGAGTTTGCTGAATGTAACAATACTAATTTTAACCGGCTTGCCCCTACATTTGAGTGACAAACAGATATCTGGCCCTTGCTACCTCCGAAGCATCAAGTGTTTTGCCTTATTGCAGAATAGGTGTCAGGTCCAGGATTCCCTATTTCCTATTTTTGACCGGTAGGGTTACTCACGCCCCTTGGCACTCTGTGGAACGCTTTCAGGTATGCTTTTTAAAGTATCTTTTAAAGTGTCCTGTTCACTTGAGTGTCAGAAGAGCCATAATAAAATCCCATCTCTGGCAAAACAGATTCCCTTATCTCTACATTCTCTCAGCCCCATACAACACATCTCTTTGTATTTTTAAGCCAAACTGTAACCACATTACACAAGGAAGAACCAGATTGATTAAAATATTTAATATCGCATGATATTATCATCACAATGGGTTTTCCAGGAGGAGAGGAAGTATCAAGTGATTTATATACTCCCCCAAACAGACCTTTATACAACATGTGGAGAGACATCTGTACACAAAAAGGAACACACCTGAGATACATGGGAAATATACTAATCTCTCTCTCTGAGTAATGTCACAGGTAGGTGTAGCCCCCTGTAAACAGCACAGGCTATACCTATCTTCCTTCTACTGTGGTAAGTCCTGTTCAGATCAGGCACCAGTAATCATCATGTGTTTTCCCCCTTTATAGCCCTATCCTGAGTGGTAGATGCAGGCCTGGACTCTGCTGCAGGCGTGAGCAAGAGGGGAGGTTCTGTTGACATCATGAGGGGCGGGGCTAGCTCTATATTTAGCAGCCAACTCCTGTGAGTAGAGTTAGTTGATAGTGATATCGAGAGTCTGGAGTTGCCGGTTAGTTAAGCCGGGAGTATGCAGTTCAGTTAGTATGCCGTGAATCGAAGAATCCTGCGGATCGGTCCGAGGAGTTTGAGGAGACCGAGATCTCCCCTGCGCAGAGTGCAGGAGCAGAGAGAGAGGAGTGGGAAGATTCAGCTTCCTTTAGTAGAGCTGATAGAATTATAGACTTGGTGGACCAATGCCCTCACCCCACTGCCAGGGGTGATGGGGAGAATTCAAGCCCCACCGCGAGGATAACCTCGGGGGTGGGCCACGGGGTATTGAAGCCTTAGCCCAGACCATCCTGTCGGAGGAGAGACTTGGAGGGAAGGAGAGGAGGAATTATCTGTGTGGAAGGAGAGCGGTGTATTAACAAGTCTTTGCTGTTGTTGTTGCGGCTACTGGAAGCCACTACCGTTGCGATATTGCTGATCTGTCAATAAAAGAGACTATTCGTTATTACCAAAGACTGTGTGTGAATTGGAAGGTATTACCCTGGGACCCAAGGGGTTCTTCTATACAGGTCCTGTCCCATATTCCTGGGAGTATAGAAGATGGAGGCTATCACCCCAGAAGCCCGGTCCTGGCTCCCCCACAACATCGCGGGAAGCTCAGGCCCTCCTGTTCCTCACAGGTATGCACCACACCGCATGTAATCTGCCCTCATGCACCCTAGACACCACCGTAGAGTCTGGGGGATGGGGGGAAGCAGGGTTACCTCCTGACGAAGTACTTGGTAACGAAACGCGTAGAGGTCACGACAGGTCATCCTGCGCGTGTATGCTGGTAAGCTGAGACGGAGCCTGCAGGAGACAGCAGCGTTTTTTTCCATCTCCGCGGTGCTGAGATCCGGATCCTGTGCAGCCACCGCGAGTCTGCTGACTGTCTCAGTGTGAGTGTCCGTTTCCCCTTGCCAGTGCCCAACCTTATGGCGGTTTCTATACAAATCTGTTGATAGGTTGTTTTCATGTTTGTTTTTTTCTTTCATGTGTTTTTATATAAATTTTACTGTATTTGTATACTGTGCAGCTTAGGGTTTAGTCACCATCAGGTGTTCTCCTGGGTAGTACAGTACTTAGCCGTCCAGCTGCACAGCTGTTCTGAGGTGGGGTTGGATCCCCTCAGAGTTTGTGTGTATTTTTAATACCACTTATCCCTGGTGCGCATTTGTGCATTTTTTATTATCTGGTATGCACCACACCGCATGTAATCTGCCCTCATGCACCCTAGACACCACCGTAGAGTCTGGGGGATGGGGGGAAGCAGGGTTACATAGGTCTAACTAACGTCTCGTTAAATCCCTGCATTAACTATAACTGAGCTCTGTGGATATGTGTTTTTAGTGGGAACACCTCTTCTCCATATCATTACCTCTAATGGCTGTTATATAGTTAACACAATGCCCTTTCGGGGTGAAAACAGCACTTTCCGCTGTGTTAGGGGTCTTTGAAGATACCTGTAAGAGACGTGTACAGAGGTTCATATATTGGAGACCGATTGGGGTGAAATTATATCTTGGCTTTATTCAGCCTGTTCCTTAATGAAGGCAAAATATACAAAAACACAAAATAACAAACCCCTATCCCTTTGTAAAGGCTAACTAACTTCCCCAGACCCTATCTGCAGGACTGGAGGGATAATCCCATTACCAGCCGATCAGCATATATCACAACATTTCAGAAAACAAAATCAAAGTCTTACTTTCCTTTAGGAAGAGGGGTGGAAGTCCATCTGCATAGCAGCTGTATGGGAGAGCTCTGTGGTATAAAGCAGCCACCTGTCTGCTTCCTCCTGATTAACCCAATCATTCCTCCTGGGTTAACCCTCTGAGTGCTGAATGAAGCACTCAGATGTATGTCTCTCAGGCATAACTGTTGGTAGCTGACTTCACCCTGTCACAAAACCCATTAGCACTTAACTTAGGATAATAATAATAACTTTCTTTCATACAACGCTTTTCTCCCAGTGGGACTCAAAGCGCGTCGCAATTACAGTATAGCGCGCGGTACGCAGCACATGGGAATGTTACAGACACAGTCCTTGCCCAGGTAACGTACATACTGGCCTACGCTATAATTTTGGGGGTGATTTCTTTAACTGAAAACTGATTATTTTTCTGCTTTCTCCCTGAAAATATTTCCCTCATTCCCTCAGTCAAGAAGATTTTTAAAACCCTACATTTTACTCCCAAATCTCCTCGAAATAACCTTATACACGCTGGCCCTACATCCCACAAACATACCTGTCTTGATAGCTCACTTATTTGTTTAGCTTTAAGAAACCAATGTACATGATTTGACACTACAGTAAAAGCAAGGCCAAACGAAACAGATTTTGGTTATGGGGCCATAAATGGCATTCTGTATTATTATAGTGAACGTTTATGCGTGCTATTTTTTCACAGTTCTATTCTCTATCCTCTTCTTACCACACAAAGTATATTATTTTCTATACAACACACAAGCACTTCTGCTGACACTGATTAGGGCATCAATATACTTTTAGGTATTTCATTTTTCCCCCTGCTTTTTGTAATTACTTGCCAACACAAGGGGCTATCTTCTAGAGATTGGGGCACTAATTTGATAGGAAACCTAATAGTACTTGACACAGCTAGTGGAAATACAATCAAGGCAACCTCGCAGGTCTTCTGTTTTCCACCCTTTCTTCAATTTCGCCTCTCTGGTTTATTTTCTTCAGTTATCTGCCATGTCATTTTCTGCCAGGAAAATCTGCCCGACGACTGGGACATTTCTGATGTAATACACGTCTACGCCTTCAAAATAAAGAAAAGTGACATCCCTGGCGGAGATGAAAAGAATAGAAACGAGCATATTATTCTTAAACGTGGCCATATCCCTTCAACAATGTAGAGACTCTAATGCAACCTTTACTGTATATTTATTGGAGACATAATTGTTGATTTTTCGGCAACAGAAAATGTAATACTTGCTACAGGCAGGAAAATGGCAATTGATAAAAGTGGCAAACCTGCATTTAAAACATCAAACTATATGACAGCAGAAACAAAACTAAATCAGCAGTTATTTTATTGTTTTATGTATCTGATATTCTGCTATTCTATGTACAGTACATTATTAAGCATCTTGCTGCATAAGATTTGTTTTGATCCTATCATATGAGAACAGTTTTGTAGCCCTTATTATAGTTGGATAATTACATGGCAGAGATATGCAATATCAAACACACCTTTTATATACAATTACGCTGAAAAGGTTGACATTTTCTATCCCAGACCACACATCTCAGCACTAAACTACTGCTGCCATGATGCTGCTACTATTTATATTTGCTCTGACCTTGCTTCTATTCAAAATACACATTTCTTTCTACCAGCCCCATGTCTCCAACTCTATTCATATATCTCCATCTTCTTTACCCCTCAATAAAAAACACCCACACAAATCCTCTATTCACACCCCCTATCTACGCCTTCCTGCTGCTTGGGATCTCCCCTAAGCCTGAAGCCAGACATACACACCTGATCTCACCTACGCCTCCCTGCCATCTCTTCCCCTTTAAATGGTGTTAACCTTTTCATTTAACACTGACTAACCTTTAAACTTGCCCCACAAATCAAGCATCCCAATAGCCTGCACTCATGGCTATTGTCCCACAGTCACTTATACCACCCATTGTGGCCAAGCACACCCATCCACAGCACTTATTCCCTCACCTGCTGTCTCTGTAAGTTTCCCCTCAAACCTCTTAGATTGTAAGCTCTTCTGGGCAGGGATTTCCTTTCCCATTGTCTGATTTTTGCTGCACTTATTGTATTTTTAAAATTCCCTGTACTGTATTCTTTGTGAAGCGCTGAGTACACTTTTGGCGCTATATAAAGACATACAATACAATTAACATTCTCAGTTGTTTTTTTCCATATTGTTCAAAATAGAACGTACATTTTTAGTGGCCTTCTTGGAAAAACATGTGTTTAGCACATGAGCTTATATCACAAGTTCCTTCTGTAGATGTGCAGAAATAATCTTACAATGCTCTAGTTATTGCTCAACTGTTTCAAAACCAGCCTGTATCAAACCTTCCTTTCCTAGGGAAGCTTATTGCTAAAGTGGTTGCAACCCAACTGGAAACCCATCTGTCAACCTATGATATTTATGACCCATTCCAGTCAGGATTCAGAAGTCAGCATTGTACTGAAACAGCTCTGGTTCATGTGCTTAATGATCCTCTGATGGCGAGAGAAAGAGGTGACTGTTCCATTTTAATACTCTTTGACCTCTCTGCAGCATATGATACCATGGACCATGTAATCTTAATGGAGCTCCAGAAGGATTCCTGTTTACTGGGTGTCACAGTTCTCAGCTGGTTCCGATCTTTTCTCACTGGTCACATAGAGTATCTTCAAGAGTGTACTCCTCTGCACCAGTGCCCCTGTCATGTGGAGTGCTACATCTTATTTCCTATGTTGTTCACAGTGTAGATGCTGCCACTGGGTGATATAATCAGACGGCATGGCTTGGGTTATCACTGCTATGCAGATGACACTCAACTCTACTTGTCCTTGGCACTGGGTACTAAGGCCCATTATCAGTCTTCAATAGATGTGTATCTGTGCTCGTAGAGTGGTTGAGTGACAGTTGGTTGAATTTGAACCCTTGATACGGCAGAAGTGCTCATGGTAGATGCGCACCAATGGAAGACAACAAGACTGCAGCGAGGGCAACCAACTGGCATTTGGCTTGGGGGTTCCCAGTTGCTAAACGCTTTCCGTGTGCGAAATCTTGGCATTGTCCTTGATGGTGTCATGACCCGTAAACATAAGATTTGCACATTTGCCATACTTTCATAGTTTATTTGAAGGCTGTTTATGTTGTATATTAACCCCATTAATGTCTAAAGCATTCATTTGTACTGCATTGGTAGCATCAGGTATCAAAGGTGTAACACTATTTTGCTCCATGTGTAAGCTCACCCAGTATAAACATCACTCACAATGTATTTTTAATTTTCAGAAGTGCTTTTGAAGTGTAACCAAAAAAGCTAACAGCTGAAAACACAAGATTAATGCACATCCAAATTCATGAATACCCAACATTGCATAATTATTAACCCATTCTTATTATTTAACTCATGCTGCTTAAAAACTTGCACAACTTTAACTATTTTTAATATTGCATTGAAATTGTGGTGTTAGTTACATATTTTGTGCATGGTAGGATAATAAGCTTGCCCATTATGCTAAGGTAACCCCAGATCAGGCAAGTCCTAACTTCTAATTTAATTCTTTTTTACCTTGTCCTTTGAGCAAAATTCCTCCTGCTTCTGTCTTAAAAACTTAAAAAGTATCTAAATTAGAAGTTAGGACTTTCTTGATCTGTGGTTACATAATTACATAGTTACATTGTAGATAAGGTTGAAAAAAGACATATGTCCATCAAGTTCAACCAATGCTAAATGTAGATGACAGATACTTAACTTATATATCCATCCATACTATATTTAATGCAAGATAAGATCTTATTTGCCTTTCCAGTTACCGCCTGACATTGGGCACTATTGATAAGCCTGCTGTCTAAAAGCACTTGTAAATCCTTCTCCATCAAGGATTGACCTAATTTTGCCCCATTTAATTTGTAAATTGCCTGTTTTTAGGACCCCCCATCATTCTGTAACTTTGACATTAGTGCCAACGTGTACTAGGACCACAGGATCACTCTCAGCACCCTCCAACAATCTATCCCCCCGATCTGCAATAAGCTGAATCCGAGCACACAGTAGACAACAAACTGTTCGGTTCATGTGGTCACATCAACAGATTGCTCTCCCTACCCTTCTAATAATGGATTCCCCTACCACCACAACCCTTCTTGTTCTCTGAGTATTCTGTACTGTACATGTAGCAAGATGTGCATTGAGTGGCATTCATAATCCTGCTCATTGTTGCATGTATGGAAGAAGCTAACAATTGACTGTACATCTATACACCTTTTTCATACCTTCATTGTTTTAACTCCTTCTGGTTATAACTCCACACTTAATCCAACTGCCCTTCACCACACTGCTATTTACTCACACATCTCTACATTTACGGGCTATCTTGGTGTGGTGTGCAGCATGATAAAAGTAATAAAAAAAAGGGTTAATCATTATTAAATTAAGGGTATTAATGAACTTGGATGTAATTTGATCTTGTGGTTTTTGCAGTTAAATTATTTTCAACCATATTTTTTACAGAAATACACCTCAAGAGAGATTTTAACTTTATTTTAGTTACATTTTTTATTTCACATTGTAAATTACCCCATTAGTTATAGTAATATTTAACATTGTTATTTAACATCATATTTATATTGAGCCAATTTTTTTTAAGATACAATTGTTAGTGAGTAAATTGATTTTTGCAAGTTAAAAACGCACTTTCTATTTTTTTACCGAGTGCAGTATGAACTCAAGTCTATTGGAGTTGAGTGATTCTAGGTGTTAGTGTCATGACAATGATGAAAGAGCATGGTTTGGAAATGTTAAGCCATTGAAAAGGATAGTTTGGCAGTGTAAGGAAGGGTTTATATCTACAATTGCTAATTACCAACAGATATCTATATAAATACATTAAAATTCTTCACGGCAATTTCACTGTTAATCTATAGATGTAGACTATTTTACTGCACATCACAGTTTTACTGAAGACAATATGTTGCCATCTTCCCTTGTTATCTCTCCTAAGACAAAGAAGAAAGTATTGTATGCTACAAGGCTGCACACAAGGTGCTAGTTGAAACCAAATGTATCGTTCATCTTGAGGCACAAACAACTTGTCAGCAAGATTAAGGTCACGGTCCATATTCTGAAATCAAGAAGCAAATATGACACATAGCAATTTGAGTTTATTTGTCATAGAACAGATGAATAATGGGAGTCAATGTAGTGCGATAATATTATGGTCAAGAGCGACATCTGCTGGATGTTATCTGTGAGCTGATACGGAAAGAAATATTGCTGACCTTGCATGGTAACTGCTTGCCTAATTGACTGGGACACTCCTTTGGTGTGGAGAAATGAATGGAAACATTGCTGAAAGAACTACACTGTAATTGTTGACTATTTAAATTCCAACAGCCTAAAAAATCCCAGGCAACATGGGTTTACTGGGGGAGATCATGAAAAAACAAATCTAATAGATTTTGCCTGGCTGACTAACATAATAGATCAGAGTGGAGTAGTAGATGTAGCTTACCTAGATTTTAGTAAGACCTTTGACATTGTCCCACATAGAAGACTGGTGAACAAGCTGCAATGCTTGGAGATTGGACTCTATGGTGGTAGAATGGAGGATATTGGTTAAAGGATAGGTGACAGAGAGTTACTGTACAGATGCAGCCACGAGTATCCAAACACTTGCCTTTGAAAATCTGGGGCAATCTTCCAGTAATGCTGCAACATTTCTGTGATATTTCTGCAAACAGACTAATGGCCCATCGGATTAAAACAGCGGGGGTCCCTGGCAGTCTCATTCAGTTTGAATGGGACTGCCAGGGTCCCCCACTGTGTTAATCCGATGAGCCATTAGTCTGTCAGCAGAAATGTCACAGAAATGTTGCAGCATTACTGGGAGATTGCCCCAGATTTTCCCGGGCAAGTGTTCGGATACTTGTGGCTGCATCAGTAAGTCAAGTGTTAAAGGAGTGTATTCAAAGGAAGGAAAGGTTATCAGTGGAGTACCTCAGGGATCTATACTGTGACCGGTGCTCTTAAATATCTTTATTAGAGACATTACAAATGGTTTAGAGGGGAAAGTAGGTCTTTTTGCAGATGACGCACAGATCTGCAACAGGGTTTACACTCCAGTGGAGGTAAACAAAATAAATACTGATTTGGGTAGATTGGAGGAATAGTTGTGTGGCAATTACAATTTACTACCAAAAGTGCAAAATAATGCACTTAGGTCACAAAAATCCAAAGGCAGATCAGCATTAATGTCATTATAATGTCAACTACTATAGAGTAATGCAGGGGCACACAAACTTTTCCTCTGCGTCCACCTGTCCCCTCGCCGCCCCCCCACCACCCCACCACCCTCTGCTCGGCTCTGGTGTCAAATGACGCCGCAGGGACATGTGTCCTCATGTTGCCATGGCAACACAATGTCACGTGACCCTGTGGCATCCTTTAATGCCAGGTTGCCATATCGACGCGTCGCCAAAGCCAAGGTAAGAGAAGTTACAAAGGCCTCGCGTGGTCCCCCGACATTTAATTTAAATGCCTTTGGGGAAGCGTGGGGCCTCTGTAACTGCGGCACCCCTCCCAGAAAATGTCTTACCCCTCCCTGGGGATGCGCCCCCCTGGGCTAAAGCAACCTGGGAGTCATTATTTCAGCAGACTTAATAGAAGGCTAGGAATGTAACTTTGCTATTCGGAAAGTCAGTAGGATATTAGCTTGTATAGGGAGAGGTATTAGCAGGGGTGGAGATGCCACATTATATATCAGTGGTGAGACCTCCCCGAGAGTAGAGTTCAATTCGGGAGACAAGATCTCCGTAGGGACAGAAATTAGAGATTGTGCAAAGCGGGTCTACAGAAAGGGTGCATGATTTACAGCATAAGGCTTTTCAGGACAAACTACAGGACCTTAATATGTACATCTTAACGGATAGAAGGGAGAGGGAGGATATGATAGAAACGTTCAAACATATAGAGCAATTCAACAAAGTATAGAAAGGAAGCATATTCCAAAGATAGAGGAGTGCTAGAACAAGAGTTCATTCTCTGAAGCAGGAGGGTGACAAGCTAGGGGGAACTGTGAGGAAGTACTACTTCACAGAAAGGGTGGTAGATTCATGGAATAGCCTCCCAGCAGAGGTGGTAGGGGCTAATACAGTTGAATTCAAAAAAGCTTGGGATAGACTAAGATTATCCTAAATACCAAAGAAAGCCCCAAGGATCAAATAGGGCCCAATTGGTTCTTATCTGTTGACAAATTCTATGTTTCTTTATTTTAGGGAAAGTATACAGTAACTACCATTGTTTCTAATATATTAGTGTAAGGAATCAGGGAACAAGCCCCCTGTGACGAGTTCCCTCCTTACCTGCCGCATCTCAGATCCCCGCTCTCATTACAGAGCGTGCACGCACCCGCGGTTCTTCTACTTGTGCCACGGAGCCCGGCCCCGACCCCAGTCGCGTTGCGCACCTCTCTCATGCGCGTCGCGTACACGTGATGGCGTGCGCCGCTCTCCAGCTGCGAGTCAAGACTATCTAATGTCTGTCTGTTTCCTGTACCATTCCCTGCTTCCGCAGAGGCCGCACCTCCGCCCCACCTCCTGCCTTATTTCTTCAACAGGAAGTGGCTTCAAGCATACTGATGCAAGCGACGCCATCTTGTTTTCTGGCAAATCCTGCCCTCTTCCTCCTGTCAGGAAGTAAGCCTCACTCTGACTCTAAGGTTCTGCCCGTTGCAGTACTCTCAGCTATTCCCTGGATGATGTTCCCTGGATTGTCACTACAGGCCAAGGGCACCCGCAGCCGTCCTAGCTCTTCCCAACATCCCTAGCAGAGGCAGAGGTATGGTACACACTCACTCTCCCCCGGAGGGAAGAGGACTGGAGAGGGCTCAATCTCAGTCTTTCCACTGTGTGACCTGCCTTCCTCAGTAGGGAAGGACACCCCTCAAAATTTAAGGCGGTACTGCCCGAAAGTACAGCAAGGAGGAGGGCACCAGGTCCGGCTCATGATTGGTCATGCCCAGGCCTGATGTCACCGCCTCCCGCTGTCACTCCAGTGCAGCTCCTCGGAGGGAGAAAACCCCATATCCACTACTGGAAGGCAAAAATGATATATCTATGGCGCTTAGCCAACGGCAGTGATATGAAAAATATATATAATAATAAATATATTATACAACCAGATAAGGGGTGTTATCCACTGGATCTCTTCTCATGATGGTGATAGATCATGTAATGGAAATAAAAACAAACATAGTGTAATACAGTAACTACACAAACACACAACCCTACTCACAGATAAGAGACAAACAATTGCTGAGACAAAACGAATGACTGATATATAAAAAATATAACATTTAATACAATAATGAGTTAAAAACACTGAAATGAAGGGTCACATGTGCACTGCAACCACAGTTGAACTGGTCGCTTACCAGACACTCTAGATAAGAAGGCGGTGGATAAATCTGAGAGTATCCCCTCTCTTGGTGGCAAAAACCGTGTCCTGACGTCACAAGTGATTAGCAGGATCTTTGGAGGGGAACCCTCCCTGCCTTCCACGCCACAAACCTCCGCAAGATGGACACACCGGGCCGTGTGTCACAGGAGAAGGCGTCGTCACATGCGCCGCATCAGCGCAGGATCCACGCCGACAGCAGCAGCCCAGCGGTGTTGTCAAAGTCTGGATCAGTGCAGCAGCCACCGCAAACCAGAACCGCGACAGGGATGCGTCCGTGGAGATGGTACAACCAGTGTGGTGGATGCCGTAGTATCAGCTGTGCAAACGTAGACCACCCTATGCGTTTCGGAAGACTGCGCTTCCCTGCAGTGGTGGCACTCCCAGGGGTGGCCTTGCAGAGCTGGAGGAGCCTGGATCTTGGGGTTTTATGGTCTAAATGCACTGCTGGGTTGCACAAAATAAATGTGCAGAAAGCAAAGGCTTATCCGCCCCACCTCCTGCCTTATTTCTTCTCACAGGAAGTGGCTTCAAGCATACAGAAGCAAGCGACGCCATCTTGTTTTCTGGCAAATCCTGCCCTCTTCCTCCTGTCAGGAAGTAAGCGTCACTCTGACTCTAAGGGCCTCATGCAGAGAGCAGCGTTATCGGAAAAAGCGCCATTTTTTGGCAAAATCTGCCTTTAGAAAGGCAGGTAATGGCGAGTTTTAAAACAAGCGCCATTTTTTTTTTATTTGAAAATCTCGCTGCGCGGCTGGCGAGAACCTAAATCTCTCCAGTGTTAAAAACGTCCGTATTCAGAAAGGCGCGATCGCCATCTAGCGGCTGTTCGCGCCAACAAAATGGCGCGATTTTTACCATTTAGCTCCGCCAACAAAAGTTGGCAAGAAGCTGGAGCTCGGTGGCCAGTGGGGGGAAAAAAAAACGCGATTTTTTTTACAACAAGTTTCAACAGCACGCATATCGCCGGTTGAAACTCTCCATATGCAGACATGATTTTAAATGCAGTTTTATGACCTTTCTGCATATGGAGATTAAATCACGCCAAAAAAGGTACTATTTATTACTATCTCCAATTAATTCCACCGCTGCTCTCTGCATAGGCCCCTAAGGTTCTGCCCGTTGCAGTACTCTCAGCTATTCCCTGGATGATGGTCCCTGGATTGTCACTACAGGCCAAGGGCACCCGCAGCCGTCCTAGCTCTTCCCAACATCCCTAGCAGAGGCAGAGGTATGGTCCACACTCACTCTCCCCCGGAGGGAAGAGGACTGGAGAGGGCCCAATCTCAGCCTTTCCACTGTGTGACCTGCCTTCCTCAGTAGGGAATGACACCCCTCAAAATTTAAGGCGGTACTGCCCGAAAGTACAGCAAGGAGGAGGGCACCAGGTCCGGCTCATGATTGGTCATGCCCAGGCCTGATGTCACCGCCTCCCGCTGTCACTCCAGTGCAGCTCCTCGGAGGGGGAAAACCCCATATCCACTACTGGCAACTTTATTGTGCCAGGATTTACTGCCAGCCCGAGGGCAGAATAGTAGCCATCAGGTGACCTGGCTACATAGGTAATAAGAAAAGAATCAAAAATGTAATCGTCAGACTTGTGAGTAGCTTGATAATATAGAGAGGTGTAGGAAAGAGAGGGCATTACATCTTGAGGCAGCCCACAACATGGGCATAACTTAGAAGATTTTATTTCCACATGTTCATAAAGTAAAAGGTATCAGTCACCTCCCTTACATTACTGCGTAATAATGGCAGGGATTTGCCTGGAACTCAGAAGTTTAGCAGTGAGCTTATTACTTGCTGCATAAATAATTAAATATTTATCTGATGTATTTTGTTGTATTTCACTATTTGACAAAAAAAAAAGAAAATGGTTTAAAAAAATGGGGTAAATGTAGGATTTTGTGTCTGGTTTAATCAGGCTAATTTAAGAGGGTCTTTCATACACAATGAGCTTTAGAAAGAAGGCTTGCGGTGTAAAGATTGGTGACAAGCAGACAGCTCGTCAGATTGACTGCTACAGAGGTTTGCAAGGTCCGGGATTCTTGTTGTTATTGGATGTTAATCAGTATGATTGTACAGAATGTAGGTGACCTTAACCCAAATGCACTGGTCAGAATGGAAGTTATATTATGTAAGCTTGTCATAGGCACGGAAAGCAATCAATGTCATAGGCGACACCAGGAATTACTGTTAACACAAAGGGAGCTGGATTTATAGATGTTATAAAATTAAACTTATGTTTGTGAACCACGGCGCTGAAAATTCCATTTAATTACCACTAAAGAAATTACAGAGAAAGTCTGTTCGCACAAATCAACTTGATTATATTTGTAATTTTTTCCTGTTGATTTTGTACCACCCAAACTCAGCCAATAGAAGGTGACTTACGTTAAGGTTATTTATAAATTATTCAGCAACCTCTGCATTTTGTGATGGGAATTATAGCCCTCTGCATAATTTTGCTATTTACTTGCTATTTATTTTTTACTTGGGAACTAAATAAGTACAAGCAAGAACTTTAAGTGAAGTCAAAAAATACATTTTGCTGTAAAATTGAACTTGCTGTGAAATTTGTGTTATTCATTTGGAGTCTTATTTTGGAATCTCCATAGCACTGAAGAGGGGGTTTACTGTAGGTCAGTCAGCTAGTAGGAGAACAACATTTGAATATTTCTCCATTATAATCAGTTTTTGCATTCATTACTTATTTTGTGGGGCTTTACTAGTTGCACTGTTCCCCACAAAACATTAAACAGTGTGTGATTATATAGGGGCCAATTCTTGTACCACATCATTGCAGAAATAATCCTTTTCACGCAGTTTGCCTCTCATCATATTCTACAAGCACCTACTTGCATGTCCAAACCATGTGATAATGGCATATTTTGATGCAATTTCATTCCAGCTCTACAAATCCACGCAGTGTAGTCAAAAATGTGTCAAACTCACATTTTGACAGATTATTTGTATCCTAGTACCTCTGTTTAGTCCAAAATGCCAACGAGGGTCCTCATGCTATAAAACAGCGATAAGCCCCTTATCGGCAGCTTATCACCAAAAAAGTGATTCAGTAAACTCAGATAAGCCAGCGAAAAGAGCAAAAATCACCATTTTTTTTTGGCGAGAAAAAAAATCACCAAACGTGCGGCCATAAGCCACTTATCGCCACTTATCGCCAGTTTCTCAAACTCGCTCAATTTTAGTAGCCCCGGTCAGCTTATCGAGGCTGATCGCCGCTCTAGAATTGAGATTTCATCTCCAAATCGTCCTGCCAGAAAAAGTTAGCAAGAAGGTGGTGAGAAGCTGCCGATAAGCGGCGTGGCGGCACTTAGAAAACAACTGCATTTTTCCTGCATCGGTTTGATGCCGGGAGACTCCGGAGCTGATATCCATTAATATCACCACCGGAGACCCCCGGCACGAATCAGATGCATGAAAAATGCAATTACAGGCAACTTCATTACCTTAGCGGCTAACTGCTAAGGCAATGAAGGGGTTAACCACCAGTAAAAATGCTTATTGTGGGTAGCGAGGGTGGATGATGGTAGCATTTGGTCCTTGGTGGGTGTTTAGGCCTTGTGGGGGGGTCGCGGGTGGACTTAACCCCTTCATTATCTTAGCCATTAATACCACTAAGGTAATGAAGGGGTTAACACCTCGCGCTACACACCCGGTAGGCCTAAACACCCATCCTTGGGGCTACAACCCCCTTCACCCACCCCCACTACCCACAATAAACAAAAATACACACAACTCCCTTTGGATAAGTCACATCCTTTCCCAAAAATGACTCTGTCACATGGTCTACAACAACCAATCAGATTGGGGATATAGTTCTCACAATCTGATTGGCTGAAGTACCATGTGACTGCAGCCATGTTGGATTGTGTGACGTCGTGTTAAAGGGAAATGAAGCACAGCCATTCTGATTGACTGACCAGTCCCTTTAAATGACGTCACATTAACAACAACAAAAAAGGGGGGGCACATGTTTTCACAGCCAATCATATGGCGTGGGAAGCATTTGCTGCTCAAATGTGATGTCACAGCCCATATTTAAGGCCATGACGTCTCATTTAAGCTCAAGAAGCCGTCGGGTCAACATCGTGGATTGAACATGGGGTTATTGGATTAACAGATGAAGACAGAAGATAAAGAAAATAAAGAAATAATCACAGATGACGAAAGAAGATGAGAGAAGATTAAAAGAAGAATTTGGTTACCTGTTCAGGATCTTCACAGTGGATGGCGTTGGATTGCGTTTCATGACGTCACGGTACGAGAGCTTGCTGATTCCCCAGGATTAGGAGGACCAAAGCTTCTAAAGGTAAGATAAATATTGAATGTATGTACTTTTATTTTTACAGTTTTTTTTTTTAATGTTTTTCATTGCCCATTGATTGCTAATGTATTAATCTGTACCTGTTTAGGGTACAGATGAATACAGTGGTAGCCAATGCATTTTTGGCCAAATGCATTTCTTCTATTGACTGTTATATTCTCTATTTCTGTTTATTGTTTAGATTAAATTGTTTTGAATTGTGATGGCTTGTTTTAACAGATTTGTTAGCGTTTTTATTTAATGATGCATTTTGGTGGCTACTGGTTTTAATTTATGTGTTGCCTAGTGGTTGTATTAATTAATTCTTGAGTTGGTTACTGCTTTTATGTATTAAATGTATTTTTTGGCTAGTCGTATGATTTATGTAATTAATTGCCTAGTGGTTTTAATTATTTAATTTAATGTCTAGTGGTTTTATTTCTTTAATTGATTGGCTAGTGGTTTTATTTCTTTCATTGATTGGCTAGTGGTTTTATTTAGGTAATTGCTTGGTTGGCTAGTTCTTTTAATTTTTGTTTCTGGGGATTTAGGTGCTTGTTGTATATGTTTTATTATTGTGTATTTTGGACATTCATGATTTTGTTTTAGGGTGACCATTGACTGCTATATTAGCTTATCATGCCCATGGTATGATGTACTACTATGCCAATCAATGGGTACAGGGTGGGTATAGTGGGTCCTTAGGCCTCCTGGGTGGGTAGTGGGGGAGGGTGGGTTAACCCCTTAATTACTATAGTGGTTATTAACCGCTAAGGTGATTAAGGGGTTAGAGGCCATTACATTTTATTTTTTAATTTATTCTTGCTGGCATCGGAGGACAGGGCCCTGCTGTATGCTGATGAGGACACCCTTCATGATGGCAGGGGTAAGTAGAACGGTTTTTATTTATGCTGCCTGGCTATTTTGTTGTTTAATAATGGGCAAATTATCTATTATCCATATCTGGATATACTCTACTGTATGTGTTTGAAGGGGGGGGGATCACCCAGGGAGCCCCACTGTCCTATGTTATCAATCGTGTGTTCAAATAAATAAATAATTGTTTTATGTGGGGGCACAGGGGGTGGTTTGTGTATTGTGTGTATTGGTGCTTACTACATATTTTTATTTAAATTGTATTACTAGTGTAGATGAGCAGGGGTCTCCGGAGAAGAACCTTGTTGATTTGAGGTCCGGGGACATTATCGGGTGCCGGTATCTCCTATGCATGTAAATGTCCCGCGTCATGTGACGAGGACATTTCAATGCATAAGAGATACGGCACTCCATAACGGGACCTGTATCTCGGGAAGAAGGGGGTCCCCTGACCTGAAATCAACGCGGTGCTGCTCCGGAGACCCCTGCTCATCTACACTAGTAATAAAATTGAAATTAATTTATTTTTATTTTGGCTGATATTTGCACAGATAGAGGCGGCTCTCTCTGTAGCAGAATCAACTTGCCGGGTGAGACCTTTTCAAAGGGCTAATCATCTCGCCACCAGCTACTCGCCATGTTTGCAAATGTTACTATCACTGGTATTCGGGGCTTTCTGCATACCGTGATAGCAACGCTGCCACAAATGGTGAACTAAAAACCCTGGCGATTTTTTCTATCGGACTTTACTGCCTGAGGCCCTAGGTCGGAAATAATTGCAAAAATGTTCGCGCCACCTCAAGCTGCCAAAATTGCCTCAATAGATTTATTGTCTGTTTTAGCTTGGTTGGCAGGGAATCCCTAATTCAATGTAATTGCCTCGTTCATGTACTTGTCTACTGTGTGGATGTGTGTGGGTGTGTGGGTGTGTGGGTGTGGATGTGTGGATCTTAATCTACTGTAAATCCTAATAATAGATAAAGATAGCCTGATCAAACAAATGACACGAAAGTCTGACACTTTTTCAACATTTATTTACCACAAATTATTAAACATTCAATATCCAAGTGTGGGAAAAAAATGTGAATGTTAACATTCAGTAGCTGGTGGCGCCCCCTTGAGCAGCAATAACTTCAACTAAGCATTTCCTGTAACTGCTGATCAGTCTCTCACATCGGTTTTGAGGAATTTTGGCCCATACCTCCTTACAGGACTGCTTCAACTCAGGGACATTTGTGGCCTTCCTTACATAGATAGTTCGCTTCAGGTCCTGCAACAACATTTAGATGGGGCTTAGGTCCAGACTTTGACTAGGCCATTCTAAAACGTGGAATTTCTTCTTCTGCAGCCATTCTTTTGTAGATCTGCTTGTATGTTTAGGATCATTGTCTTGCTGGATGACCCACTTTAAGTTCAGCTTCTGCTCATGGACGGGTGGCCTGCATTCACCTCTAGAATCTTCTGATACAATGCAGAATTCATGGTTGTGTCAATGATGTCAAGCCGTCCAGGTCATGAGGTAGCAAAGCAGCCCCAAACCATCACACTCCCACCACCATGCTTGACGGTTGGGATGAGGTTCTTTTGTTCAAACGCAGTTTTAGTTTTCACCAAACATAACATTTCTCATTGAGGCCAAAAGTTCTACCTTTGACTCGTCTGCCCAGAGAACATTGTTCCAGAAGTCTTGCGGATCATCTATGTGCTCTTTGGTGAACTTCAGATGGGCAGCAATGTTCTTTTTAGCGAGCAGTGGTTTCCTCCTGGCTATCCTTCCATGAATACCATTCTTGTTCAGTATTTTTGCAGATCATTGCATGTTACTATGGGGTTCTTTGTGACTTCCTGGATGATAAACTGGTTTGTTCTGAGAGATTTCAATAGAATGGCTACTCCTGGGTAGAATGACTGGTCTTGAACTTTCTCAATTTGTCTGACAGTGGATTGGTGGAGCCCCAAAACCTTAGAAACAGTTTTGTCACCCTTTCTAGAATGATGAGCATCAATAACTACTTTTTTGAGGTCCTCAGAGATTTCTCTTGATCGTGGCATGACTTGTTTCCACACACACGTACAGTATGGTGAAGACCAACTCACAACGTTTCTGACCTTTTATATAGGGTGAGGCCTCCCAACGCACACCTGAAGATCGACCTAATTATTTAAACACCCAATTGTAATTATCCCCTTTAATATAACTGAACAGGATTTCACTTACTTGTTCACAAACCCAGACTCTTAATTACTCATTGTTTCTCTAATTCATACATCATTTTACATGTTATCCCAAAGGAATGCAGAAGAAAAAGACTTTATGGGAAAATGATCACAGGAGATAACGTCAGATAGCACAAATGCGCATAAGCAGAATAATATGAGAATGAACAAAGGATAATCTTTTTTTACACGTGCACTTTACTGTATATACTGGGGCTTTGGAAAAGATTATTTGTCAAGACCAGCGTGTTTTCTCTCCTCACACTGAGGCAACACTGCACTATTTATCCAAATTGGGCGCTGTGCTATTAAATAAAATTTACTTTGAGAAACGTCTTTGTGTCAAACTCTAAATCCATCAATGACATGGAACATCTCGCAGGTACTAAAATAGGCTCAATAAAGAATTGAACAATAATGATATAGGATGTTCAGATTTTTATATTACACATTTGCCGTCAGAGGGGCAACGAAATTGGCTTTAACAAGGGTTGAAAGGTTATGATGTTAATTGTGGTTGCATGGCTAAGATTGATGTTAATTCACGTTCTTATTCTTTTGGTTTACATTTAGCTCCCCTACTAATTATGTGCCATGCGGTGTTTTATTTCTCTAGAGATAAACAACAGCAATACATCCAGGTGATCTTAACAGTATCTTATTTATCATCTGGTAATCAAATCTGCAAAGAAATAGGAGGTTGGGTTTTTTTATGATTATTTGAGCAAGGTGGAAGAATTTAGCAACAAGCTCATTCTGAAATAAATATATCTATCACGCTGCTTTTCAATTTCTTTGCAGCGCTCAAGAGTTAAGCTTCCTTGACCTACAGTACTGTCCTGATTGGACTTGTTTTATGTGAAAATAAATAAATCCAAAGAATCTCGCATATTTGTGCATTGTTGGTGTACCAGAAAATTGATGTACAGGTACAGAAAAATTATATTTTGTATTTAATGTATATGTACATTTAATGTAGCCACGTGGCTCATATGTGGTCATGAATGCTACTGTAGGTGTGTTTTACATCAACAAAAAAACACGCTGCATTAGAGGGAAGAAGCTTGTTCTGTATGTGAATCTGCTTCAACCGAGCGCAGATTGTTAAAAAGAGAAATTGACACCACCATAGCACTGGTAGAGTTTTTGATGAAGATAGAAGAGAAGAAATTGAATATAGTTTCCGAGCCTACTGCATCCCATTATAATATGAGGGACTGGAGGGTAAGGCCTGGGACCCAGTGCGCCCGGCGGTGCGGGCGGCCACACGCGAGTTCCCCACCAGCAGGGGAATCCTCGCGAGCCGGTCCCGGTCCCCCCTGGCTGCACAGCTCACTACACGCTGTGACGCGTCAGCCGCTACGGGATACAAGAGAATGGTGATCCCTAGCGTTGACGCGTCACTTGGTGTGGCTGTGAGCCAATGAAGAGGGGAGGCTTCGGGAGGAGGAGAGGCTTCGGGGAGCGGGGAGGAGTGTGTGTGTGTGTGAGAGAGTGCCTGCCTCTGTCTGTGTGTGTATCTGTGTGTGTGTGTGTGTGCCTGAGTGTGTGTGTGTGTCTGCGTGTGTGTATGAGTGCCAGCCCGAGCCCGTGGAGGGAGGGAGGGGGGGAAAGAAGCGGGTCCCTCCGCACAAGCCACGCCCCCCCTCCCGCTCAAACCTCACACTACCTCCCACCAACGCTCCCTACAGACCGCATATCGCGGTCTGTGTCTGTCAGCGCCCCGTCTGTCTGCAGTGCGTGAGCGCTGACGGAGGGAGCGGGGCCGTAGCCTTACTCCTCTTATTCTGCTACTCCTCAAATGGCAAACTGGTAAGCAAGTGTAAATCTCCCAAAATACTTTGATGAATTAAAGCAAAAAGGTCCAAAATGAATCGGGGGGGGGGGGGGTGGAGGGATGGGGTTCTGACTGTCTCTATTTGGTTTTACGACTTTTTGTTTGCCAATGAAGCTGAAGCCAATTTTACCTCCAATCGAGACTACTCTGTGTTCATCGTGGGGCTACATTTGTGAGTGGTGACATGGGATAGTGGTTGTTCAAATGCTCCAAGGTCAAGTGTTATCATTCTCCGTAAATAATCATAACACTCAAAATAACACGTGAGAAATCAAGTATTCCCGGACCTCCAAAGCCTGGGATATTGATTTTTTTAGAAATTCAACTACCAGCACACATTTCTATTACATGCTCCGGAGTTTTTTCCCTGGAGATTTGAATAACCCAGATAATACAAAAATCTACAAAATACCAACATGACCAGGGAGGTTCCAGGTGGTTCCCCTCTCCCCCCGCCTTGCAACGTACAAATAAAGACAGGAAACGGGAACTGGAGGTAAAATGGCCGCGGCTATTTATTTATACCGAAAACCTAATGGGGTAAATGCACTCCCTGCCAGAGAGCTCCTTTGACAGGAGGGGGAGGGGACGGTCAGCCGGCGCTCGAACCGCTGACCTCATGTCCCCTACGCGAGCGGGCTCTCGAGGTCATGGATAACTGACCTTGCCCACTCGTACTCCCCCCGGGCTCAAACGGCCCAGCTCCCAGTCTGGCAAGAACAAGCACCTACCCCCCAAGAGCCGCCGCGACAAAGGCAAAACTGGTCAATGACCCCTCCTGCTCGGAACCTCGTTCCTTTCACTCAGCACAGTATCAGCTGTTCGTGCTGTAACAGAACAAAGAACCATTAACACGGCATACAATGCATATGTCCCCCATTACCGGGAATACCCTGCCCTGCTCAACCTTCTGCATTCACTACATGATTGCAATACACTACTTAAGGGGATGGGTGGGCGGGAATCATCTGGCGGGCAGCAAAAAGAGGACGTGCTGCCAGCCAGCCTGGCCTTTAGTAGGCCTTCCGGGAACTCCTCCCCTGAGCTGGGGAGGGAGGTGTGGGGGCGGGCCAGCGAGGGGAAGGCCAGACCCCCCCTGGTCATGAAGCCCCCCCACCTATGGCTAGGGAGGCCGCTTGACCAGGGAGGGTACAGGCGGTTTCCCTCTCCCCCCGCCTTGCACCCACATGTAACGTACAAATAAAGACAGGAAACGGGAACTGGAGGTAAAATGGCCGCGGCTATTTATTTATACAGAAAACCTAATGAGGTAAATGCACTCCCTGCCAGAGAGCTGCTTTGACTGGGGGAGGGGACGGTCAGCCGGCCCTCGAACCGCTGACCTTGTGTCCCCTACACGAGTGGGCTCTCGAGGTCATGGATAACTGACCTTGCCCACTCGTACTCCCCCCAGGCTCAAATGGCCGAGCTCCCAGTCTGGCAAGAACAAGCACCTACCCCCAAAGAGCCGCCACCGACGGGCCTATTTAACCCCCCTTAAACTAGGCCCATACCGCCAACCCTGCCAGAACCCTCTCCAAGCCCTGCCGCAAACTTAAATAAGTCTATCCTGCCTGGCATGCCTAGCAGCGGGACCCATGCTCCTCTACCAGCCCGGTCTGTCCTTACCATTCCACCTGGGGATGCCAATCACGCCCAAAGCAGCAGTTACTCAACTTGTCATGCTTCTTAAAGATGCCCTGAGAATCGCTTTCTCCGCTGCGCTATCCATCACCCGGTCCCGGACCTGCACCGCCTCCGGTGCCGCAGGCCGCCACTACCCAGTGCTATCTGGGATTTCTCCCCCTGCTTGTTCTTTGCCCGCTGCGCATTGCAAGCTGCCCAATCCCCTTGCGAAGCTAACCAACCTGCAAACGCGCTTATCCTGTCTCACAGCCGGCCCTTTTTTACTGCTGCAGGCTTCTTACCCGCCCTCAGCGACCCCTGGGGAAGGGACCCTGGCGGTGGACTGGGCCATGCCTCTTCCCTTGCTCGCTCTGTGTCGAACCTTGTCCGACCCCGGGCATCATCCGGAATGTACACCACCTGCAATAGTTACGGGGTCTGTCAATGTGTCCTTTTGCCACCTGCGACCGCAGCAGGCGGCCATCCTGGTTACTTCCCACCTGCTAATTTGACGTGCTGTGACGCCCTGCCTTGCGTCACAGTAGTCGGAGGCCGGCGCCCAGCCCCCGTGGGTCGACCTGCGAACCGATCCGCCCACGTCAGTGGCTGGATACTGCCCCCCCACGGGGACTACCCTGCAAACCGTGACGCCTTGCCATATAGCCCCGATGCCGCCCTACACGCGACCCCTTACCATTACCAGATACGCCGTATGCCATACCTTCCACGGCGTGTCCCATCAACCACACGCAGGGGCTGCCCTACCGTTTGTGCAGCGCGTGATGCTGCCGGGTGGGGCAGCTACCGGGCCCATGACCCCGGCCGGGGCTGAAGAATTGAAAGACACAGGGGTCAGGCCGATGGCTGTTGGTACTGAGATGGGATCTACGGTGCCAGTGACCCCGGCCGTGGTTAAAGTTGGATTAAGGGACACCAGGATCAGGCTGGAGGCTGACGGAATGGGATCTGGTGACACCATCCCCCCCCCACCGATATGCACCACATGCTGCCGCAACTAACGCTGCGCCTGCCTCCCCTGCTCCTGTCGTCGTCCCTGCACTGAAGAAGACTAACGCCTGAGGCTCCAAAGCCTTCAGCATGCCTATCAATGCTGCCGTGAAAATTGCCTTCCCTGCTGCACCGTATGCCATTAGTATAGAGCCAGCGCAGGCCCTGGTGCTGCCCGCCTTACACCTGCTGCACCACCTGGGATTTCTGCCAGTTAACTCGCCTGCGCACCCGTACAGTGCCCGGTACTCCTGTGCAGCCAACCAAATCTTAAACGCACTCACCCTGATGCGCAACCGCCCCCTCTTTACCACCGCAGGTTCCTTACCAGTCCTTGGTGTCCCGGGGCAGCCGCATAGTCGCACCACGCCGGGTTCCTTGCCCGCCGTCCGGAATGCACCCGCTTGCAGCTGCTGTCAGCAGCTGCTACTTCCATCGAGTAAAGCATTGGTGCCGCCCGCGGTTGCAGGTGGCCGTCCTGGGCGTCTCAGTCCTGCCGATTCTGCAGGTGATCTCCTTACAGCTACACCGCCCGCGTCGGCAGCGGGCGGCCGTTGGAGTGCCATGACACCTTGTCCCGCGTCACAGTGGCTGGAGGCCTCCCCTTTGCCATTGGGGCCCGACCTCTGCGCCGAACCGCCTTGTCCTGCGTCACAGTGGCCGTAGGCCTCCCCATCACTGCTGGGGCCAGACTTACCCACCCGTGGCCGAAGGCTGCCTCCCTGCACAGCCGCACCCTGCTATGCTGCCTCGCCCCCTTCCCGCAGGGAGATATCTTGGCGCCTGACTCCTCCTAGCGTGCGACCTGTCTACCACCCGCGCAGACCTGCTTGAAAACAATGCCTGCAGCCGCCAGTTCAACCACGCCTCGTCATGGTTTTCCGCCTCAGGCCCATACTATCTAACTACGCTGCTATCTGCGCTTGTCGAGACTGGTCTACCTGGCGTGCTAAGCTAGAGCCCCCACGAATCCAAGAGGGGGAAAACCAAGATCACTGCTTAAATAAATAAGGCATGCAACCGTTATCATTACTACTGTGAAGCGCTATGTACATTTATGGCGCTATATAAATAAAGACATACAATACAATACAATCATAGTGCTGTCCACCTCTTCGCTTGGAGATCATACCTCCGCAGCTCTGCTCGGGCCTACGCTAGCCCCATTGCAGCGCACCTTTAAACCGGCCTTCCCCACCTCCATATCTGGCCAGGTTACTTAGTTCCCCATTAGGACGCAATTGCCTGACCAGGTGACACAATATCGCACTTAAATCCTCATAATGGCCATGTTCCCAGCCGATAATACATGAAACCATAACACCTCCGTCTAACTTCGCCTCATTCAGGGACGTGGTTGACCACTGCTGCGTACATATACATAAACATATATACACCTACATACCCCATATATATATATATCCATCTATCCAAGCACACACACACGTATACAACCACATAATTTAATTAAATACGATATAACCAACAACCACTGGAAAGCATGGCCAATATAAGCTGTCAATTCTATGTTAACATGTTGGCTGGCAGCAAAAAGAGGACGTGCTGCCAGCCAACCTGGCCTTAAGTAGGCCTTCTGGGAACTCCTCCCCTGAGCCGGGGGAGTGAGGTGTGGGGGCGGGCCAGCGAGGGGAAGGCCAGACCACCCTGGTCATGAAGCCCCCCACCTATGGCTAAGGAGGCCGCTTTCTCAATAGACAATGTTCTTTTTTAATATAAGCAAAAAAAATATTTGTAGACTAAAAATAAATCTATAGCTCCCAAAGGGATGCTCCTAGAATGTTCACATATAATAATTACATAATGATTTCATACATGTAGCATTTCCAAAGGACTAAGTTGAGACTCAGATACTGTATGTTAAAGGCTAAAGGCTAATCGCTAATAAGGGTAACTGTTCATTCGGTCTTTATTAAAACAAATATATCCAACGATACAATTTTATAACAACAACAAAAAAAATTAACAGTCATAAGAACCCCCTCCCCACTAATGTAGATAATAAATAATACACCTGGAGTGAAAAAAATATGATTGCATTTGTTTTTTTTTCAGATGCAAATAGTGCTTTTATATTGGGCATCTGCTGTTGTGTAATATATAGCGGCCCCTTTTATCCTAAAAGGTGCTTTTCCATAAGATGCATTCCAGCACTGAAAGATACCTTACATCCTATTCATATGAAGAGGCCATAAGATGTCTACGGATAAAGGAAGGATTCTTATGGAATAGCATGGCATAGTAAATATGTCACAATATCTTTTGGCATGTATTTATTCATGAGCACATCTACAAAGTTGTACGGTGGGCACATTGCTGATACTATGAAGTAAGTCCCTCTTTCTTAGGGGGGTGGGGAACTCCATGTTGAAGAATTAAACCAACATATCAACTGTTTGGGGGGGAAACGTCCCCTCCTACACTAGCGATAACGTCAACTCTCTCCTGAGCGCTCAAGCGATTGCTTCCTCCTTCCAGTAATGTTAATGGAAGGTCAGTCAATAGTTCACACGTGTAGTTTCAGGTTAAAGCAAATGTTAAGTGGTTTTATTTCTCCACAGCAGAACTAAACATTTGGGCACACTGTCCATTTAAGGCAATACAAAACCCATAGGAAACATTGCTGCAAAATAATACCTACTCCACATTGGGAGAACTTACTAACAATCCAAGACCTATCTATCAGGCTGGCTGGCTATCTCCAGTTCCCAACCTTTTTAACATATCCCACAACAGTTAGGAAACAATATTAAAGTTCTTACTGTGTTTTAGAGAGAGAGTTGGAAATCCATCTGGCTAGCAGCTTGCATAGGACAGCTCTGCAGTCTGAGACAGCCACCTTCACCACGCAAATCATTCCTTATCAAGGTGGCTGTCAGCTGTCTCGGCTTACGTTCTGATTGCCCAACCATTGTTCGTGGGTTAACCTTCTGAGTGCTGGATGAAGGACGCAGATGTATGTTTCCCAGGCATAACTATCAGTACCTGACTTCATCATGTCACATTCTCCCTTTCCATTTAGTTCATGGTTGACACTCCTGTGGAGCGCTGATTGCGAACACCCCCAAGAAATTAAGTAAACCCAATGAACAGTTTACATCATGAAGACCTTCAGGGTGGCACCATTCATGACAAACGCAAATACCTCTATAATGCCTGCAGGTGATTAAACAAAAGCTTAGACCAGTGGTTTTCAACCTTTTTTATGGTTAAGGAACCCTATGTGAAATTCTAAGGAACCCCAACCCTCTCTAACTGCATGGCTGAGATCAGGTGCATTGTAATGAACCCCAACCCTCTCTAATAGCGCGTCTTAGATCAGATGCATTATAAGAAACTCCAACCCTCTCTAATAGCGCGTCTTAGATCAGATGCATTATAAGAAACTCCAACCCTCTCTAATAGCGCGTCTGAGATCAGAAGCATTATAAGGAAACCCAACTCTCTCTAATAGCGCATCTGAGATTCGATGCATTTTAAGGAGCTTCAATCCACTCTAATAGTGCGTCTGAGATCAAATGCATTGTAAATTCTTCTGTATTTGGTACAATTTTAAAATTACAGGGAACCCTTTAGGGATCCCCAGGGAAACCAAGGGTTCCTAGGAACCCTGGTTGAAAAACACTCTCTTAGACACAAATTGTAAAACATTTTGTTTTGTTCTGTGCCCATTTCGCTATTACTGTAACTCTCTCAATTCCACTTCCAAACAGAAGGAAATCCTAGAGATCTTTCAAAAACAGTTTGTCAGAGTATCCGCTCCTAATAGGGTTTTGTGACAGTTTGTAATATCATTTCACCTTTCATCACCTTTGAAATGTTGCTGTGATTGCTTCATGGCTTCTAAGCACTAACTAAAAACATGGACTTTTAGTAAAATACTGTTTATCTCTTCCTTTAAGTCAACATGTTACTTACTGAATGTAAACATACCATGATAGAAAGGTAAACCAGACAGCCAGTTTTAATCATTAACTCTGTTTCATATTTTTAATATGATATTAATGATGTTGGTTGCAAATTGCCTTGAAAATACAAGAATTGTTTTTATGACCGGCCAAGCCAGGCCTTTGTGGTATAGGACTGAGGAAGTCTCGAGTCAACATCTGTTTTGCCAGAGATGGGATTAAAATATGACTTTCCTAACACTAGAATAAACTAATATTTTGAAACACCTTGAAAGCATTCTTTGGAGGAGATTTAGAGAGTGCCATGGGGTGTGACTATTCCTACGATTCAAAAGATATGAAATATGTAATTCTGGGCCTGACAGCAGTTTGCAAGAAAAACAAATAGATACTGTATGTGTAACCATTGCTATGAGACAAATCAAATGATGGCAAACAATTGATGATTAGGAGGTATAAAATACTGTTTCTCCTGCAATAATAGATGTTAGGCTATCAAATTTTAGATGCGGGTGTGTATGTTCAGTAAAACATACAGGACACCTACAAGCTCATATTAAACCCCCAAAATAACCACAACATATATATAAGCATATAAGTGTCACAGAGGAGTGCTACTGAGCATGGCAATATATATTTAAAACCAGAGACAGAACATGAAACACAGACAGAGCTCAGTGCACATGCAGTGAAACTTATACATGGTACAGTGCCTAAATATATATGTATAGATATCTATTAAATAAAATGGTCTTTTAGTTTAACATTTTGGCCAAAGTGTTGTAAGCCCCTGAGCCACTACACGGCAGACCACATCTCAAGGGTCCCTAACACTAATATAAATTCTTAATAACCTGTGCATTACCAGGAAGAATGATTTATAATAAATCTGTCAAAATTAATTGCATAGTTCTAAGTCTGATTGAAGCTCTTATTAACCTGTACATTACCAGGAAAAGCACTCTGTATTAGATTTGTCACAATCAAACTGCAAGCAAGCAAGTTCCCCTGAGAGTGGGAGATGCAATGGAGTGAGCTTTTAACCATTTAAATGTGGGAGGGGGATAAGCTTCAATTAGGTAGGAGGAGCCACCCTCCAATCAGCTAAGACCAGCTGAACAAGAATTGTAAAACATACAGGACACCTACAAGCTCATATTGAACCCCCAAAATAACCACAACATATATATAAGCATATAAGTGTCACAGAGGAGTGCTACTGAGCATGGCAATATATATTTAAAACAATTTATCAGATGGTTGGATCGGTGTGTAAAGGTATGGATCTAGGGGGAGTGAAAAGCAACTCCCGTTCATTTAGAATTGGGGCAGCATCAGAGTTAGATTTAGGAGGGGAAGTTATGAAAAGGTTGCACAGGTGGGAGTCGATGAGGTATAATTATGTTCTTGCATGTCCCTGGGAAAGTGTCAAGTTATTTCATGTTATGTTAATAAACGCTGCGACAAATTATATTCACTAATTCTTGTGTCAGTGTGTACGTCTGAGGTTTGGACGAGGGTGACAGAATCTGAAGCTCGGTAAGTCAAGTAAATTATTGTATTGTATGTCTTTATTTATATAGCGCCATTAATGTACATAGCGCATCACACTAAGTATGACTATAAGAATAGTTGTACATTAGAAATGCATACCTTTATTTAACTAATGTACTTTTAAACATAATGTAACCTGGAGGTACAGAGTGAACAGTGATTCTTAATTGCAAATTAAATCTAATGTTACCATTATAATATATACAAGCTGACAAAATCTTACATTCTCAAGGCTTCACTAATGAAAATTCAATAATAATGCCTAGCAATCGCTGTATATTGTAATGTCCTTGTAAGTACTCTCTATGCTCTCAAGTGTTTTTTCTACTATAAAAAGTACCAGAGGCTCTGTTTCAACACTATAATAACATGCAATTACTCAGTAACGAAGCCCTTTATGAAACGTATCCTCTGTACATTTGTTATGCATAAGAATACAATGAAACACACAAAACAAGTCTTCTTACTTACATTTGTCAATGTTAATACCGCAGCTCCCTGGTAAAGTACAGAATTGTAGTTTTCTTTCGGTGAACAATAAAGTTAAAACAAAAACCTTTGATCTTTAGGATATTTTATTTTATCGTGACGGGTGCCACAAGGCACATCTTTAACCCCAGATGATGTTGAGCTGTGGGCTTTAGTATAGGGTAGTTAATTATTATGAGTATAGTTGTTTCACTCGTGTTATTTTATGTTTTCTCTGAAAGCTCATTTCTCCTTAGCACATAAAAAGATGGGGCTAGTTGCCATAGTAACCGATATGGCATCTGTGGAGAGAGATCTGACGCCTCAAAGACCCTTGTAGACCCCGTGATGGGAAGGAGATTGCGCTGTGGCTTTCATGACATCAGACACTTGCGACTGATGGAGGATGGGCCTCAATCACCAAAGCAACTACTATGGCGTCTATCCGGAGAGATTGGATTCTCCATTAAACCCCGTGGAAGTGATGCTATGGACGTTATGGTGTCAAGCGTCTTAGCTTTATAGAGCAGTGAGCCACTTATCGTGACGGTCACTAACCGGGAACACTGGACCCAGGTAGACGCTCGTGGTGGTTTGTACAGATATGGTTTTAGATGCAGTGAATGCCTTACTTCAATACTGTGAGCTGCTGGGATGGAGCATGTGTATCGCTTTTGGATGAGCCAGAGGACTCTCATGAAAGAAGTATCACTGAGAGGTGGGAACAGGCTAGAATGTCACATTCCAATAGCCGGATTCCCCAATGTGATGGGTGCAATAGACTGCACGCATGTAACATTAGCCCCACCCAGGGAGAGGGAACATGAGTTCCGTAACAGAAAATACTTTAATTCCCTCAATGTGCAGGTGGTATGTGATGATTCAGGCAGATATGAAGATAGATGACTCCTAGGTGATTTACAACATTTATTTTTAAACGCTTCAGCACACATGCATAGAATTGTTTTACACTTTCTGTATTTAAAAACACATTGTTTATGAATCGCTCGGCCGTAAGCCCTGGTTCAGGTCAGACAACTACAGAGAGACCCATGCTTTGAATAACAAGACTTTTTACTGGCATATATATACAGGCATACCCCGGTTTAAGGACACTCACTTTAAGTACACTCGCGAGTAAGTACATATCGCCCAATAGGCAAACTGAATCTCACGCATGCGCCTGTCAGCACGTCCTGAACAGCAATACCAGCTCCCTACCTGTACCGAAGCTGTGCACAAGCGGGTAGACTATAGAGCCTGTTACAAATGCGTAATTTACATCAGTTATGCACGTATATGAAGATTGCAGTACACTACATGCATCGATAAGTGGGAAAAGGCAGTGCTTCACTTTAAGTACATTTTCGTTTTACATACATGCTTCTGTCCCATTGCGTACGCTAATGCGGGGTATGCCTGTAGATAAATGTACAGGTGAACACAATGATCAGTATCAGGATTCCTCTTGGAGGAACCTATATACACATATATCGCTGCACTAGTGTCCCCCCAATGTCATTACTTAGTTCCGGTGCCGGAACAGCGTTGGAGCTCGTTGATTTTACTCTGATGATTAAATGTGCAGGCCTGCTGCTTCGCAAAGGTAAGGTGAGGTTGTGTGTATTTCCAAAAAGACACTGCAGGGTAGCAGGGCGATTCCCTGTACACTTTTCCTTATGGATTACTCATAAACCCAGGCTCTCTGCTCGGCTATATAGTGTTGCCGCACTCTCTGATGGGCACTCCTTGCTTTCATTCTTGCTGAGGATGGGATGGCTCTGCCACCACACTGCTTGGTCTCGCCTCGGAGCTGGAGAGTGTCAGCTGGGCTTGTCCCCCTCCGCTTGGTCTCCCCAGTTGTCACTCGATGTTTTTCATTACTATTGTAGCTTCCTCAGGGGCTCCAGGGAATACTGTTTTTAAACTTTATTGCACCATTTGTATTTTTTCTGTTTAACCTCACACATTTAACCTCACATATAACCCCGGGGGGGGTGTGCCTTGTTCTACATATGCATACATACAGTCTAGCCCTGAAAAAGTCATTAATATCCTTATAGCTTGTTGTATACTATAGAACATAGTGATCAATGTTTACTTGCCATGGAAATAGAGCCAGATGTCAAAGGAGATCCAGATGTCCTCCCTACTGGAACTGGGATTAATATTGGGGGTAGACACACAAACCCTGAACCATTTAATAGCAAACATATTTGGATGTAAGGATTCAGTTGATAATTATTATGTATCCACTTTATTGTCTGCCAACAGTTCATGTATCTAATGTACTGTACCAACCCCCTTAACCTTTTTATCAATGACAAGTACATTGTAATAGAAAACACAGAATAATTGCTACCTTTTTAGTCACCACCTGTTAAATGCCCTGTTTTTCTATAGATTACTCCAGCATAACAGCACTCAGCATTCCAGTCTTTGCACACAAAAAGAAACATTTATTTTGAAAATAATTACTTACATACAAAAACAGTGAAAATGGTGATGGTGGCGTTCCAAATAGGTTAGAATATTGCCACTGATGAGTGTATATAGTAGCTTTCTGTTTCTGTGTGGATCTTAATATCATGATAAAAAAAAAGGTATCTTTCCATTTTGGTTTTAACCCGTCTCTCAGCTCCATCATGGTGGTATTAAGATGTGCTGCTTCTCCGCCTGTCTCTCCTCTCCCTCTTGCCTCTCACCTACTTCAGCTATAACTGCCGTATAATTATCCAGGGAAAACTACCCAGTCAGCCATCTTAACTTCAACTATTATGTCCTAACATGGTATTTACATACAGAATGTTGTACCACTGATGTCGCAATGTCTCCTTGTGAACATATAAGGAACTCAAACTTATTATCATGGAATGATTACCTCAGTATAATCATCAGTTGTCAATGGCAACTGTCTGTCTTTCGCTGTCCTTTCCTCAAACATCTCAAAACAGCCATATGCCTCTTCTCTCAGCTAGGCCTTACAGCTGTCAATAATCACTCAGTGTCACCCTAAACAGGGTTTCTGTCTATTATGACCTCTTAGGACAGCTGCACCATCAATATAACTCTCCAGTGTATGGTAACTGACTATATCCATTAAGAATATGCAACATATGTAATATATAAAGAGAACTATCGGAATTATACTGCATAACCTGACACTCTGTATTGATAACGGATTCACTCATTACAATTTAACTATCGTTGAATTGGATTTCTTACACAACCAGTTTTTACATTTTATCAATGATGCAACGGGGGGGTAAAAAAAAATCGGAAACCCATAAGTGTGTTTTTGTAAACCAAAGCAAGACATTAAACAATGTTTTCCAATCAATATGTTTTTTTTTACTTAATGGTTCATTCCCACCGGATAAATAAAAGAACATAAACAGCAATAACCCTAAACATTGTGCAAAAAAAACACAGAAAACAAAATATTTAAGAACGTTGTGTTCTTTTGCTTGAAAAAGTAGTAAATGCCTAACACTCATGCTGCTAGCTCAAGACAAATCTCTGTTGAGACTCTTGTGGTGGTGAAGTTGGGTCTTCGAGGTGTGGACATTCTGCTGGGCTGTGACATTTGGTGCAGTAAGTTGAGATGGTGGCCTAATAGCCTCTATGGCCTGCTGCATAACATTAACCAATTGTGTGGCAAAAGAGCTTATTATATTACTTAAGCCTTGTGCTGCTGTCATGAACTCACAATGATGCCTCCTTCCATCACGAATCAGGTGATGTGTTCTATTTTGTTTGCGATGGACTGCAAGCAAATCCTGCTGATACTGCAGGATTGCAACATCAACAATGGCATTATCAACAGTAGGAGTCACCGCTGGAGCTGGTGCCGGAGTCACATCTGGAGCAGGTGCCAGTGTCATAGCTGGAGCACGTACCGGAGTCATAGCTGGAGCAGGTGCAAGAGTCACAGCTGGAGCAGGTGCCGGAGTAACAGCTGGAGTAGGTGCAGGAGTCACAGCTGGAGCAGGTGCCGGAGTCACAGCTGGAGCAGGTGCAGGAACCAGAAGTGACAATGATGGAGTTTACACTGCTGTCAAATGTAAAATAAAAAACCTCCTCACTCTCTGCTTGAGAAGTCTTCATCTCAAACTTATCCCTGTGAACCAGTTGTTCGAGTGTGAGGACTCGGGGGTCACATTGGTCGCAGCGTGACCTCCCCTCACCTCTGTCCGCTCCCACGGCTGTGCGGCTCCCTCCTCGCCCGGCCTCCCTGCTGAGGGGACTTCCCCGTCCTCCCCGTCGGGCTGCTGCTGCCCCGCGAGGGGCTGGTGCTCGGCTGCCTGGCATTGCTTCTGCGCGCGCATCCCCTGCTGTTACGGAACACATTCCAGCACCAGCTAATTTATTCACTGCTCTTGCAGTGAAGCCACACCTCCCTCCCACACACTGGTTACTAGTTAACCCTAAACCTTATCACCTGGCAGCGTATTATCGAAACCAATCCTGGACTGCTCCTAAGGCTCCTCCAGGCCTGCCTCCGTTAACCATTGGTCAGCCACAGTACTTAATGCCTGTTCTGCCTCTCTCACATCGCTCGACATAGTCTCTGCTGCAGACGTCTATTCTGGCTCTCCCTTTGTCTTCGTGCATTCAGGTTACGACCCGGCTTGGCGGACGTGCTTACCTGTCTCTGGATCCCGGCTCCCTCTTGACCCTGCAGCTTCTTCCATCCCTCGACCTCAGCTTGGACCTCGACCTTCCGGATCTCTCTCTCCCCGACCTTTGGCTAACGGCAGCCACTTCGCTCCTTCAGTACCGGTACCGGCAAGTATTGCTACACCTGTTCACACCTGGCCTGGCAACGCCAAAACACCACACTCCGGACACGCTCCTTCTGCTGCGGGTGCGTGCACTTATACGTCCCCACCTCAGTATAAGGGACGAGTCTGGTCTGCGGGCAGCACCGACGTAACATCGAGTTGTGTGACTGTTAGATGGACCTAGTTATAGAGATAAAATATAGCTATGATTAAAATAGTATTCCATTATAAATATAAAATGACATAAGCAAATTATACGTTACATGTAAACAATATTAATTAATTTATTTTTCATAATGTGGTTTTAATTGTTTTAATTAAGCTTAACTAAAGTGTGTTACGATTTAACAAGCCTTTAATCTCAATCATATGAATGTGACCTGAGGCATGCTAAAGCTTAAAAGTAATTTATGGATGTTGTTTTAAATTGATACAATTGCATATAATTGTAATTGTTTTGTCACATGTACAATCTTCGTCAATTGATACATATAATGAAATGTTGTATACAACACTTCAGTGAATAGTAATCATTACAATATGCCTAATGCTACATACAGTGGTGTCAGCTAAAATAATAATTAATTAACTGAAGTTAAGATATGAAAAACAAATCATGTAAATTGGTGTACATATTTTTGAAGCATATAATTGCAAGATCATTAATATTATACTTATGTGTTTTAATGGGACAGTTATTGTTGAGTTTATAACGTCCATATCATTTGTAAATTGTTGAGTAATGGAGTTATGAGATTTAAATGAGTAGGGGATCCTTAGTAGGACATTATGAATTTGTTTGTTACTAATACTTATTTTTATATCACTTACCAGCTTCCTTCTGTTGCAGATCAGACGTGTCCATGAGACTGGGCAGAATGACCACCAGTGAGGTTAAATCCCCTCCTTTGTCCTGCATTCATATGGTTTATGGTTGAGCTCTTTTGATGGATCACCTTCTATCCTTCTTGCAGCCTTCGCATGGTCATTTTTTCCTTGAATTTTATTTTGCTGGCTGCCCATCTCTTTTTGAGTGCGTTAGTGGTTCTGACCACATGACCCAGATCATTTATTGCCTCCAGTATGTCTGTCCATATGGCATTTTTATCTGCGGTACTTATGCAACAGTGCAGCTCCCCAAATAACTTTGCATTGTTATCCTACCTGGCTGGTGCGAGGGATCACTACACTGTACATATTTGCTGGGACATCGTGCTTAATCAACCTGGGTCTGTGATCTGAGTAACAGCCGTTAATTATCTTCTATTTATACTTTATTTGAACTTGTTTAAGACATAACACGCATGCGCATTATAGAAGGCGAACGCGCGAGTGCGCTACTATAATTATTATTCATGGGTTGTATTAGATGTTAGAGCGCATGCGCGGCCTACTTCTATAGGGAGTATGCGAGAAATATGTCATTGTGCATGTGTCAAACGTGGTTTAACTCGTATGTGTGTTTGTAGATGTACAGTATCATTCGAATTATCTAATATTATTGGCGTGTTGAACTATATCTATCCCAGCGGTATTCCCCTTTTTTTTCTATATGGTTATCCTGACAATGGTTTACATCACTGAACCCCATTATTTTAAGCTCTGGGGACCCCCTACTTCCGGAGATACATAGCTGGGTAGGGTGTGGTATCCGGTGCGGCTTCCTATTGGCCCACGTGACATGGGACATTTAAAAATAGCAGAGAAATACCGGCACCCCCGGCGGAGGTAAGTATCTCAGGAAGCAGGGGATACCAGAACTTAAATTAACGGGGTTCTGTCCTATGTACAAAAAAAAAAAAAAACCGCTACAATTCAACCGCTTGGATTCCTCCTTTAAATATTATTTGTACACCAACTCTACCTATTATATCTTTTATGTATCTGCTTTGAGCATTTCCTTTTTACTTTGGGGATTTCTGTATGTGAGGGAGGGCCAGGGTACTTTGGGGGCATAGCACATAGCAATTGCTCCATCAACTTGTATTTTACTGAGTGTTTCCATCTGACATATATTTCTCCCTCACACTGTGCAGTATCTTGGTTGAAAGCCTTCTTCAATGCCTGTTGCTTTTCTTACATGTCAGCTCTGTAGATCTCTGCTGCCATCCACTGAACGTCTCAGGATAATAGGAAGCAAGATCTTTGGCAACATCGAGAAACAATCACATGTATTTTGGCACAAGTCCAAAGTGCAAATAGATGAAAGCGTAATTTCAATGAATAATCCCAGCTGATTATCAGACAAGGGCTTCAAATGAATGCTCCAGTACATCAGATTAAAATCAGAGATACAATTAGAATGTAAACTAAAAATGTATGAATACATAGTTGTCAAGTATAAAAGAAAAACTTCTGTTATGACATTTTGGATATATTGAAATAAAACAAAATTATAAGCATTTTCAATTAATAAAACTCAATCATTTCAATGTTACTCATAAAAGCAGAATAAATAAGGGTTTTTTTTTGTTCTTTAATCAATAATCCTGATTCGTAAAGCAGCAGTCTGCGCTGACCGCCATTTTGTTTTCTGCATTTTATATATTTACTAGATTCAGTTTTAGCAGAAGGTAATATAAGGTTTGTTCCATTCAGGAGATACTGAAATATTAGGTGTCAAAGATGTACAAATGGAGTTCTCCTCAGAACCCGGTGCCGTCTAAAGGTTACCATGGTAACCACAGCAGCTATTACGATGAAGAAAATCAGGATCTTTACCATTAAAAATGTATTCAATTTACTTTTTTTTGTGGTGAGCAGGACATGCTTAGGGGGCAAGATACTAGCATTATATGGGTTAAACTCATATAGGCTTCTTGGGGATTGCTGCTTTAAGTGCAACATATATATTTGCTATGGGTATAATACGATATTAGATCAAATTTCAGAACATCTTGGAAGCCAAAATAGTTTCTTTAGTTAAAGACATGCACTATGAAGGAACTTGTATAGTCAGAAAATACCTTAAACTAAAAGGGATGAGTAGTGGCTCAGTGAGTAAAGATAGACAAGCAATACTGTGTTGCACAGAGGAACCTGGTTCAATTCCCAGAAAATGGGTTTACTATTATTATAAGTCTCTCTGTTTTTTTTAGAGCAATATTATTGTATAAACCATTAAAAAATGATAACAGTAACTTACAGCTTTACCACATGTTAACAGGTTTAGGGCCTTATTCTAAATATGAGGAAGTGGCCATTTGGACCATGTTCGGCTTACAATCCCCATTGACTCCAATCGGAGTTTTGGTCCAAAATCTTCCAGGACGTCCACTTAGGCCTATATAGAATTACCCCCTTAGACTTCATTAAAATAAAGCACAGTCCCACTATTTCGTAAAGGTCATAGCTGTAAAGAATATATACTTAATCACAATAAAAAAAATCTCAATGTTAGAAATGTTGAATCAAAATTTGAAATATGATTTTAATTAAAGTGCTAGGCATTACAATGTTTATACATTACTACATCTATGCTTATAGGTTGTGTCATTTAAATTAACTATTGCTTCATACTAAGTTACTCAATTATTTATCATTGCCATTCCGGCTGGCTTAATTTTCATGTTTATGAGATTTATAGGGATATTAATGAGATAATCCTGCTATTCATTGTTATTCTGACGATTTTTTCTAACTCCTGCCACTGCAATCTCTGTATTTTCAGTTTATACTGAGAATATCGACCACACACATTATAATAGTACAGAACATTCTAATTATAATTCCACACTCTGTATGCAGTAGGCATCATTCTGCTGTCATGTAACATGGAAATATACACATTTCTCTTCGTAAAAATAAGCAAATTCATTAATGTGATGATATGCTTATAGACACAAAGCATCTATTCCCCCCCCCCCCATATTTTTCTTTATTCATATGTATTACATAATTAAACACAGAATAAGCCCCTCTAATATCACATCCTTTTTTTAGTGTATTAACTGCCAACTTGGACCTTAAACAGGGAAAACTTTGCCCTGGAGTTCCAACTCAGACCGATAATTTCACTATTCACTTTACAGATGTGCTCTGTATACTTGAATCATTTTGATTGATTTGTAGGTCCGGAGAGATTAGATACAGCAGCCTTTCCACGCACAAGAAAAAAAATGTATGTTGGAGGAACCAAACTTAAATCTCGTATGAAGTTGCGTTCATTTGGCAAGTAGTTTCATTATAGAGATGCTGGTTACATTGTTTTAAGTAGTTATCATACGTTTTTCGTAATTCTTTGGATGTCATTATATTTTTTGTTCCTGTGGCTCTATACTTGGGGTTTTTAAGCCATCACATCGTTTTTTATCCTAGCCAGAGAAACTTTCCCACCATTACATTCTAAGTACAGTAAGTAATAATGCATTGGATGTCACTATACAGTATATTTTTTTTATGGAACAAGCTGTGCAGATTATATGTTAAAGTTAATGTATAAATGAAAAAAAAAACTTTTAGTGAATTACAGAAACAAAATTTGTGGATTTCACAGCAATTTGTCGCGATCAATAGCAATGCCAGGCTTAGTCAATCATTCAACCTTTTTAACCTATAATTGTTCATACAAAAATACAAATGCTTGCAGCGTGGCGCTAGGAAATGGTCAGATTTCAATTCCTTTTCACTGTAATTGTATTCTCAATGATTCATCATCAGATCACACAGAGCAATTTTGTGGTTTGCCTTATTATTCTGTGCAATCTCATCACACTTCATCCTTTATCTGTGACCTTACACAAGTCATTTAAGCCTGTAGAAATAGCATTTGTAATTAATCCATTTCAATGAGATTAGCATGTCAAAAGTCACTAGAATACATGAAACATTATTTTGCATTTAAAGCCCTTTGTCCAATTTCAATTAATGTCACTGAAATATATAAGGGATACTCTGAGGGAAATAAGTCCCAAATTGCTTCTAAATAAAGGAAGAATAATTACACAGCTCGTACAGTACTTTTACGTTCTTATAATAGTAAACTACTGTATTTTCTCATCGAAAATCAACAAAAGAAGGAATTTACCATAAAGTTATGGGGTGCACATACTCGTTTGACATTACTTGCTACACACCATCCATTATTGTTTTTTGGACTGGATCCAAGTTGTCACATTAGTGAATTAGCGACACTAGTGGTTATCACCTTTAATATAGAATAATACGAATGTAATGGCAGATAAGGGTAATTTGGTCTTTTTTTGCCTACTGTTCATTACCTGCTTGCTACAAAATCCTAGACTCTACTAGCGCAAACACTCTACCTCCATAGGCTTCCCTGGTGTCTTTTCCATGCATTCTTGAATCCCTTGGCCCCTATTCAAAAAGCATAGAATCTGCTTGCCCATGATGGAGAAAGGTTTACCACCAATTCAACTGAATGGAACTTAAATGTTCTCATGCATGAGGAAGTGCTTTCACAGCACATTGAATAAGATAGTATATGCCTCTCAGTACTACTAGGAAAATGCTATATTTTATACCGCACTGTGGGATGAGCAAGTAAGCCTACTGTAGTAGAACAACGATTCATAACACGGAATGAAACACGGGCAAGACAAAATTAGAAAAGCCATCAATTTGTGAATTGTGTCATCAAATTACCAGAGTACTGTATTCTCAAACTTCAGGTACAAACCGGTAATGTCTGGCCGATTTAATTTCATACTATTGCATAGTATTATACAAGCACATAAATAAGTCTAGTTTACACTGACAGTTGAGGCACCGGTAATAAAGTCATCCAGAAAGACGGTTATTTTCTGTTACGATGATCAAGCACTGTCATGAACTCAAACGAAAATGTGAATACATCTTCAACTCTCACATTATTGCGACTTGAAAAGAAATACATTTAATATAATATCACAAACTGCAAAACACTTCCATGTAACAATCTCATCTGCAACAAACTGTCTGAAAGTGGAAAAACAAAAAAATAACGAACAAAACACATTATTCTCAAGAAGACTGTGATGTACAGTATGAACAGTTATACTGACATCATGGATACCGTAGAACACCATAGTAACTCGCTTAGCTTCTCCCTGGCATCTCGTCTTCTCCGAGCATCTCCCCCTGCATAGTCCCATCATTATGGCTCTATGACATCAAATGGCATCGCCGCGACAATAGGATGCCGCTTGATGTCAGTGCCATAATGACTGGACCATAGAGTGGGAGATGCCAGGAGGAGATGAGATGCCGGGAGGAGATGCCACCGGTCGCCAGATGCCACCAGAGAAGGTAAGAGCCAAGGCCCTGCACATGTCACTGCACTCAACCCTGTAAACATCCCAGCTGGCCCTGATTGGTGCTAACCAACAACAGAAAGGGTGGGCGGAATAAACTTCTGCAGCTGTGCCAAGAGAGAAGATACCGCCCACAATGCAACATGTAATATAGCCCAGGGGCCACTCCTCCGCCCTGACATAAAACCCTGAAGAACGACCACAGCCAAAAGCACAGCCACAAGGGGTGGGGAAGGGGAGGCACCACTAGTCATGACCTCCAATTACCTAGGGGTCATGGCTAACTTTAGTAGAGCATCATACACAGAGAAACCCTGCCCTGTGTCATCTCTTCATACACATTATGTTCACTTGTGCAGAAAAGCCTTTGCTATGCCTCATCATGTACAGTATGGAGTGGAAGATGAAAACTAGGACAGTGCTAGCCACGAGGTCACTCAATGACAGCCCCTTCTTCCTTCCCTGGTTCCTCATAGGGATTCTTCTGCATAATAAGGTAACACACAGGTTCAAAAGGTGGAACAGTCCAAATGCGGAAAGGTTCCCCTTACAAATGTTTTATTATTTTGGACTGAAGTTTTATAAAATAATCATAACTAAAGGAGCAAAGTCCACATTCCATTCACAGCATGATTCCTGGCTATTAGTAATCATTAAGATTAGCTGATATAAAGCCACATGTTTTCATCACATTTACATGCACATTATTTTATTGCTTAGAAATATATTTGCGTACATTTTCAGCACATTTCTACTATATTTACATAGAGTGGTGATCTTGGTGTGCCCACCACGGTTGTAAAGTGTACATTCTTCATAAATAGTTTTAATTATATGCAGTGCGTCACAAATCACCCAAAAATCTATTCGCCGAACAAAAAAATCTACTAGTAAGAACTAATAACAACATTTGTTTTTGACGTAAGTTTATTTATTGTACTACATTTATATTTTACTACAATTAGTAAATTGGTGTGTGTGTGTGTGTGTGTGTGTGTGTGTGTGTGTGTGTGTGTGTGTGTGTGTGTGTGTGTGTGTGTGTGTGTGTGTGTGTGTGTGTGTGTGTGTGTGTGTTTCACAATATCTAAAGCAGCAATCCCGCCTGGGATCTTAGCTGATCCACAGTCCCTCAATGTCCATATACCTTCATTCCCGCCGCAATGTTATATGTTGGAGGGGATGTGTTCCCTACCTGTCTTCTGGATTAGGGGGGGGGATTCCAATGTCTCCCGTGTGAAGCTTGAGAGTCAGATCTGGAAGAAAGCAGTATAGGTTATTTCGGTGTAGGTATAGGGCAGTTAAGATATAAAGGGTAAAAAAGATTTCCAAATCCAGTGTGAGACAGAGAGAGTGTGGGTGAGAGTGAGAGAGAGTGAGAGAGAGAAAGAGAGAGAGTGTGTGTGACAGAGAGAGAGGGTGAGAGAGAGAGGGGTGACAGAAAGTGTGTGACAGAAAGTGTGAGAGAGAGAGAGAGAGAGAGAGAGAGAGAGAGAGAGAGAGAGAGAGAGAGAGAGAGAGAGAGAGAGGATGACAGATAGAGAGAGTGTGTGTGTGACAGAGAGAGAGAGTGACAGAGAGAGAGAGGGTGACAGAGAGAGAGGGTGAGAGAGTGTGACAGAGAGAGAGTGACAGAGAGAGAGGGTGGCAGAGAGAGTCTCAGAGCGAGAGAGAGGGTGACAGAGCGAGAGAGTGACACAGAGAGAGAGAGGGACAGAGAGAGAGGGTGACAGAGAGAGAGAGTGACAGAGAGAGAGATAGGGTGACAGAGAGAGAGAGATAGGGTGACAGAGAGAGAGAGAGAGAGAGAGAGAGAGAGAGAGAGAGAGAGGGTGACAAAGAGAGAGAGTGTGTGTGACAGGGTGAGACAGGGTGGGGGACAGGGTGAGACAGGGTAGGTAACAGGGTCAGACAGGGTGGGTGACAGTGTGAGACAGGGTGGGTGAAGGCATGAGACAGGGTGGGTGACAGCGTGAGACAGGGTGGGTGACAGCGTGAGACAGGGTGGGTGACAGAGTGAGACTGGGTGGGTGACTGGGTGGGTGACTGGGTGGGTGACAAGGACTGAGTGGGTGGGTGGGTGGGTGGGTGACTAGGACTGAGTGGGTGGGTGACTAGGACTGAGTGGGTGGGTGGGTGACTAGGACTGGGTGGGTGAGTGACTAGGGCTGACTGGGTGGGTGACTAGGAGACTGACTGGGTTGGTGACTAGGAGACTGACTGGGTGGGTGACTAGGAGACTGACTGACTGGGTCGGTGACTAGGAGATTGACTTACTGGCAGGGGGTAGGTGACTGACAGGGTGGGGGGTAGGTGACTGACTGGGTGGGGGGGTAGGTGACTGACTGGGAGGGGGAGTAGGTGACTGACTGGGTGGGGGGTAGGTGACTGTCTGGGTGGGGGGGTAGGTGTCTGTTTGGAGACAAGGGGGGGCATGTGAGACCAGGGGGCCGTCGGACACAAGGGGCTGTCAGAAACAAGAGGGGTGCCGTCAGACACATGAGGGGTGCCGTCGGACACAAGGGGGGGCGTTGGAAGCAAGGGGGGCCATCGGACTTGTGGGTGGGGGCGACCGACACAAGGGGAGGGGGCGGCTGCTCCTAGAGTATGATGACCCTACTCCAGGCACTCAACTCAACTCTCCCGCCCCATGCTGGCGCATGGCATCGCACACATACACATACCCAGAATCACACACATGCACGCATACCCAGAATCACACACACACATGCAGCACCTTGCATACATAAACACACAGCATCTCACACACACACAACACACACAGCATCTCACATACACCCAGCATGTCACACACACAGACCGAGCATCGCACACACCCAGCATCCGTCGGACATAAGGGGGGGGGGGCTTTGGGGATTGTAATGCATGAGACATGGGGGGAGACAAGGGGGAGGCATGAGAGAGTACTTACTTTCTCTATAAACAGCATTGTAAAGGAATGGCGGACTTCACTGCTCCTGCTCATATAGAGCCTTGCAGCGCGCCAAAAAAAAAAGTCTTGGTAACGGGACAACTCACGTCAGCCAATCAGATAGGCCTAGGGGGATTTTTTTTTCCGGCACGAGCAGGAGAAAATTGGAAGAGAACCGCATGAGCTGCTTAGGCGGCCATGACGGATCGCCAGCGGCCCAAATCCGATCGCCCGTGGCGACCAGGCGATCGGATTTGTCGAGCACTGATTATATGTATATATTCCATATGCACACAGCTATCTTTATAATAAACAACTGTCATGAGAAAGATTGACAATTTGTAAACATGTTCAACGTACGGTATTACACTGTGCAACAAGGTTTTACATGGTGGAAATTACATTCATTATATGGTCTCTGTAAGACAGGGGCAGCCAACTCCAGTCCTCAAGGGCCACCAACAGGTCAGATTTACAGGATATCCCTGCTTCAGCACAGGGGACTCAATCAGTCATAATGACTGAGCCACTAATTGAGCCCTCTGTGCTGTAGCAGGAATATCCTGAAAACCTGACCTGTTGGTGGCCCTTGAGAATTGGAGCTGGCCAAACTGCTCTAAGATGACTTGCAGCAAGTATTTTCAAAAGTTTGTATATTCTATTATGAGTTGCCAGAAATACTGCCGGCCTCATAGAGAAGAGGTCTGTTGATCGCGCCACGCAAGCGCACGCGTGCACCGTCGCACCCACTATAATCGCGGCCTTACTTTAAATAGTTTTAGGCTTATTTACAGGAGCAAAAAGGACTTGTTATCGTCAGGAAAGAACACTGAGTGCCACTCTTCCATTCAATGTAAGGGAAATCATTTGTTTTTCACAAACGAAAATACATTTTAAGTACTATTCTGAAATGCTGAAAACTCTGATACTTAAACTACAGAACAAAAGGAGAAGGTTTGTGTTCAACACGGTACTGAGAAAAATAGGCGGAATTACTTTAGCAAGGATACCCTGCTGGGATTTTGCTATGTCCATTCAGTCAATCAAACAGTAACAAAAAACCTCCAGGCACTATAAGTATTTAAAGTATGTAATTAACTGATATTTATTATTATCTATGCAAAGGGCTTTTTTTTCACTGATAATAATAAACATGAATTAATTATATACTCTAAATGCTTGAAATGCCTAGAGCTTTGTATGTAATCCTTGGCAGACTGAAAACAGATTCCCAAACTGAGACACCATTCAAAGTTCTTAATCTGTCTGATGAGAAGGATAAATGCATATAGGGCTACTGCAAAGAGAATGTAATATGTCAAAATTCACTATATTTCCCACCTAGGCATCATACTAATCGCCAGAAATATCCCGTCCTGCAGATCAACACTGGCGGTCCTGGTGGTTAATGTTATCTATTTGAATGGGTGACTATCACTGCAATTGTTTTCACCAATTATTAAATTACTTAGGCCCAGATTCACTAAGTTTCAGGCCATTTAAAGTTAAATTAACCTCACTGTAATGATAAACCACAAGGCTACTGACAGCTTTCATGGGGCCCCAGACTGGAGTTTCCACTAGGAACCCCCAGTGTCGGGCCCCCATCTATTTCTTCCCTCTCCCACACCTCCATCTCTCTCCTTCCCAACTCAATAACTCCCCCTCTCTCTCACTCTCTCACGCTCTCACTCTCTCATCCCCCTCCTCACACTCAATTCCCCTCCTTCCTCCCTACCTTTTGGGAGGTATATGTCATCCGGTTCTTTCTCTCTTCCTCCCCTCCCCCCCCCCCCATTCTCTCTTTCCTCTCTCTGAGTCAGACAGTGCTTACGGAGGCCCCCAACTCTTCCCTACAACATTTAACGAATTACCTGGGGAGAGTGCGGGGCCTCTGTAAGTGTCTCTTGCCTTCTCACCGGAGCCGGCATCTCCTCCTGCAATCATGTGATGATGTGTCACCTCGACAAAGCGACGTCACATGATGCCGCTACGTCACCAGGGTGACACATGACCAGGTGACGAAGCAGGAGGAGATGCAACTCTAGAGAAGGTAAGAGACTCAGTCAAAAACCCCACTGCACCGAGCCCTGCAAAACTCCCAGCTGGCCCTGTATGCAGCACATGTCTGAAAAGTACTAAAGTCGTTCAGTACAGGTTCTTTAGGAACTTGTAAAGCTTTTACTGTTTTACCCACTGTCACGATGACATCAACTTTTATCAACACATTTATATTTCTGGGTACTTGATTGAACAGAACAAGTTGCAAAATAAATTGTGATTTATTTCCTTAATAGACAAACACACGACATCTGCAGAATACACTTAAAACAACACTCACTGGGATAAGGAAATGAAAGAAATTGTCCTTGGAACGAAAGAAATTGTCCATTGCTTGCCGGTGCAAGAAATGCAGCCTTGGTTATAAAAGTCCTGTGGTTATGTGGTTGTTAACCCCTTCACTCCTGGACTGGTTGCTGCTGTACTGTAACAAAGTCTTGCATCTTTACATCATGGATTAAAATGCAGGAATCACACTGGGAAATACCTGGGAAGCCACAGTTATAGACTGGCCAAAGCTATCTTTAACATGTGGATCCAATCCCCTCGTGTGAACAAAAAAAACCACGAATAGCCAAGTGACCCACAGTTCATAAGACCGGTCAAAAGGTCTGTCCGGTGGGCAGGGTGCATGGGTCAGGTTGACGCCCATGCCACTTAGCATACCTGGGCTACACCCATTTCTTGGGGCCACTGTGTCTGGTCTCTGACTTAGAGGTGTCACTAGCCTGACATCTGCTGTGCATCAGTATGCCAGTATTGTATACATTATGGGCCTCTGGGTATTGTCATAATTGACACTCTTTTAGACAGGGGGACTCTAAATCTGTGGGAGCCTTTTGAGGCTCCATCATAAAAATAATTACAACCCTTTCAGGCTTGGTCATAAAAATACCGAAGCTCATTCACCCATATCACAGCTGGATGTCCAAGTAATTCCTGCTTAGACTTACAAAAAAATACCTCCTGCCTTACATTTAAGATCTTCTATCATGTGTTGGTTAGAGGGTATGGCAAGCAATGCATGTTGTCTTTTACCCTCGTAGACAGGGAATGGCCTGCACATGGGGAATAAAAATGGCGGGGACAGGGCAACAACAGTAATGCATGGCAAATCAGGTATTAACCCTTTCCTCCCCGTCACACCTACATTTGTGATTTACCATCTATACAGCAAGAGAAATGAATGATATTTCCATATCCACCGTCAAATTTCCTTTGTTTTGTATTTAAAATAAATAAAACTTTACTAATTTCTCAGGGAAGAACAAAGCTTTTTGATTAATTTAACAAATATTATCTTTAGTGGTCAAAGTAGCTTAAACAAGTAGCAGTACTGTTCCAGGCATAACAAAGTATGAATCTGTTCATATGAATGGAGCTCAGAGATGACGTTTAAAGCTGCAGTTCAGTCAATATCCTGCATGTGTGTTTTTTTTAATAAATCAGTTCTGTAGTAAGAAAAAATACTTTTAGCATTTTCTGTTTTTAAAAAAACAACTTTGAAAGACCAATTTTCTTGTATTATATTTTAACAGCCATTTGCTATGGCACTGCCCCTTCATGTCCTGTCACAAGCTCTGGCACACCCCTTTGTCAGCCCTGCCCTCCCTCTAGCACATGTCAGTGCAGGATTGCTCATGAATATTCATGAGCTTCCACTGACAGACAAGCAGATTATAAACAAATCCCAGCTTTTAATATGTCACCAAATTTCGACCTATCAATACATGGAGAACGAATTGACCTGCAGCTATACAGTTCTTTAGCTAATTAGAGATTGCACACATGAAACTATTAAAGTAAAAAAAAAAATGTAAAAAAAAAAAAAGACTGAACTGCAGCTTTAATAGGTGCTTAGGCCATTGACAAAATAATATTGCTAAAATGAAGATACTGTTGATATATTATTGAAATGGACTGGTGGGGGTCTCTGGAGAAGGATTGAAAGTGATGTTCAGTTTCTATTTTGTAAAGTCAGTTATGTCCAGTTTCCATTTTGTGTGAAAGAATGTATGTGGTGTGTATGAGAGATTTCGCTTCTAAGTTGATTTATGACTGGGCCTAAAGTAACGCCCACATTCCTGGAGAGTGTTGGTACCAGGTACTATTCATTGCTGTTTTGAGGCTAGTTCTAACCAAGTTTAATGAGCTGTAAGATGATTGGTTTAAGAATTAAGGAGTGGTTATTGTAATCTGCCTAGTAACAGTTTGAGACAAAGGAATAAAAAATGTATAAAGAGGCTGCCTAGACACTCCCTGGCAGAGAGAGTCTTGTAGACTTTTGAATGAGTATGATCATACTATGTATTGAAATAAACTACTTATTATCAACTGAACCCCGTTTGTCAATTTTGGAACAATTGACACCATAATGCAAATCTAGTTTCTATTTTACATGTATTTCTATTCCTGAAAAGATTCCCCATGAATAGAAGGAACATGACTATTTAGCCTGCTTATGGACAGCTATCAGTTATTTTCATGTCAGTTAGCACCATATGATAAGCAGATCCATATCGCCCTTTTTAAGACCTATGTTGACTTTTAAAATGTCAGTAAAAAGGGTTTCAGCTGTGACAGCCACTTTTCACTTTATAACTACAATCTACCTTCCCTGTTAGGGTGTCATGCAGAGAAAACATTACCACAATACACTGCTTGTCTGTTGCAACCTCCCTGTTAAGACTTATACTTGCCTGCTGCTTTTCCTGCAGCGTGTTGTTCTAATTGCATGTTGCTCATCAGCTTTTTCAATATGTACCAAAGGCCCCAGCTAATAGAGTGTTATTTACAAAAGACCTTACATACACAATGAGACCCACATCCTAGGAAGGAGGAGGAAATCTAGGAGTGATACGATCGGCAGACCATAAAATCTATTCAATGTTTTTATTATCATCGTTGATATTGGCTTTTCATTTATATTGAACCAATATCACATGGGTTCTATGTGTATAGTGTGTATATGTGGGGATACCCCGGAATGTCAACAATATTTTGATCATTTGTAATTAATAAATATAATCCTGATAGGTGCCCCTCCCCCCCATCTGACCGGGGCCCCTCACTCCCATCTGACCGGTGCCTCTCCCTCTCACCCGACAGGGCACCACCCTTTCACCTGTCAGGGACGCTGACACGTGACATTTCAGTACAGTAAGTCCTCGTTTTACAACGCTTCGCTTTACGATGAATGGCTTATCCGACGCTCTCCAATACATCCCCATGGCCGGTTTTAAGACGCCAAAATGGCTTATCCGATGCTCTTACGACGCTTTGCAAAGTTGCAACATTATGTCAATCAGAAAGCTGCAGTCAGGGAAATCATCCAGATCAGTCTGTGTGAAGGTTTAGTGGTGTATTTATGCCTTTAAACATGTCTAACAGTTTTATTATACAGTTCTGGATTCAATAAATAGAATCTTTACATCATAATGTATGTGTGTGCAGCATAATCTTATTGTTTGAGTAAAATATTTAGTGTATTTTAGCATTAAAAATGCCTTAAGGAACGGAACGTTTGATTTAAACAGTGTTCCTATGGGAAAATGTGATTCGCTTTACAACGCTTCGCTATCCGACGCCATTTTGAGTAACACATTGTGTCGGATAACCGAGGACTGCCTGTATTTCATTTTAGTTTAAAATGACATTTTCGAACCTACATTCTAAATACCGACCTGTTAGTTATATTTGAATAGATGCACTATTAAATAAAAGCACTAATTATCCTTACGGTTTACAATTGCCAAGATATTTACAAATACCTATGAATACCTAGCCCCAGCATAGTGAGATATAACACGTGGTACACACCCAATCCAAATGGTCGAAGTACCATGTGATGGCAGCCATTTTTTTTTTTTAAAGGATGTGACATCTTCCCTTTAAGATGATGTCACATCCTTTTAAAAAATGCAAGCTGTAACATGGTACTTCAACCAACGGGATTGGGGATGTACCATGTGAGGCCTTACATGTTATACAGTATCTCACAATTAGATTGGTTGTAGTAGTGATGGCAGCCATTTTTTTAGGATGTGGCATACCTCCCTTTAAGATGCATTCACATTCTTTAAGAAAAAAAAAAAGAACCCTGTAATATGGTACACCAGCCAATCAGATTTGGGGAGTAGCATCTGACACTCAAACGTGAAGTCACAGGCCGCGATGAAACACATTGCTGCAATGTGTGTGGCCAGCGTGAGTGTCTGCGCATGCACAGCGCTTGGCTGCTTGCAGAGGCAAGCAAAATCGATTATGTTGCTCGCTGGCACTTCAAGTGAGCGGTTCGCCCAATGAGGGCGAACCAGCTCTGTAATGTCATAGCCGCGCCCCTTGACACAACCACCCCCCCCCCCCATGCGCATGTACGTAGATGGCCATAAATCTCCTATCAGAGCAGAGCCCGTGACGTCACGGCGCTCGAGCACCAGGGAGCTCGCTCCCAGCCTGGCTGCAGCCTAAGAAGCCGACGAGACAACATCCGCCCCATTGGATTACAAGTAAAGATGAAGATAAAGAAGAAGATGGACTTTTGAGGATCATTGTGTCGAGTGTCAAGAGGTTCCAGCTGTTGCTGATGGACTCGGAATCGGATGGCGAGGACGTCAAAAGTAAGAAAAATATTGATTGTATTTTATTTTTGTTGCTTGGTTTTTTTTTATTGTGTTTTTTTGCTGCTTGTTTTTTTTATTGTGTTTTTTTATTCTTTTTTTTATTTATTTATTGCTTCTTGTTTTTTTTATTCTTGGTTTTTTTTATTGTGTTTTTTTGATTCTTGGTTTGTTTAATTGTGTTTTTGTTATTCTTGGTTTGTTTGTTTTTTTTAGGTTTCCCATTGACTACCAAAGTGATATTATATGGGCATGGTGTAGAGGCTTGGGGTACGTAGTGGTGTAGAGGCTTGCCCTGGGCAGGGTGGTTAGGTTTCCCGGTTGGGTAGCGGGGGAGGGTGGTTAACCCCTTAATTACTATAGCGGTTACTAACCGCTATGGTGGTGATTAAGGGTTTAGTGGCCATTAGTTTGTGTTTTATTGTCCTGTTGCTGCCCACGGAGGACATGGACGCAGAGGACGGTGATAAGGATGGCCTTCATCCTGGCAGATGTAAGTAGAAGTTTTATTTACTTTATGCTGGCTAGATAATGTATTATTTTGAATTGGCAAATGAGCTATTATCTGAATAATAGTCATTTTGCCCATTATTGTACTGTATGTGTTGAGGGGGGTTGTTGGGGGTACCTATTCGTTCCCATTGGGGTTATCTTTGCTCCCATTGAGGGCATAGGTAACCATATGGTGTGTATTCAATGGGTGTATTGTTTAGTATTGTGTTTGTATTTTGTTTTAATGTATATTGTGGGTAGCGGGGGTGGGTGAAGGTGGTATTTGGCCCGTGGTGGATGTTTAGGCCTACCGGGTGGGTTGCGGGAAGGATTAACCCCTCCATTACCTTAGCGGTAGTAACCATTATGGTTATGAAAGGGCTAACTCCTCCTGCAACACCCCCCCCCCCACACACACACACACACACACAAGGTCTAAACACCCACCATGGGCCAAATACCACCTTCACCCACCCATCCACAATAAACCAGGCACTGGTGTTTAACCCCTTGTCACAGGAGACCAATGCTTTTAACACCAAAACACACGGATCCTTTGATTGAGCAAAGCAAGAGATAAAATAAATTGTAATTTATTTACAGAATGAACATACACTGCTTGATTTACAATAACAACAAAAAATACACTTACTAGTTACAATGTTAAGTCTTGTTACAGGATGGATCTTTCACTGCATGATAAATCTTAGGTGAATCTCCTTCCTGATGGGCTGCACATGTTCTTATAGGGTTAACATTCCTATCTTTAAACTCTGCAGCCAATCTCTGCATGGGAACCAAATATTCCCACCTATCCCAGAGCTGCCAGTCCTGGGTAGCCTGGCAGTGGGAGCTTCAGCATAACAACTGGGCATGTGCGTCAAACGCCATATTTTCCCCACTTGTCATGCCAGACCCCCTGCCGACTCAGTGCCTGAGAGTCAGGGCAGAGCAACCATTTGCCAGGATGCTTATTGAAATTCTATCCCTTTCCCCCTCCTTGCTAACAACTGGGTAACACCTCCATATCCTTGCTAACAAATGGTTAACACCTCCATATCTGGACTGCCTTTGAAACTGGTCCTTTGAAGCTTAGAGGGCGGAGTAGCTCCCTCTGTTTCCTATGCATACTGAATGACTTCCTCTGACCATTACTTTAATAAAAATCTAAACCTTGGGGACTTTTATTCATATTTTTTTTATACACCATTATAAAAATTATGCTATAACCTTTTTTATGATTTTACCTGACCAGCGCTCACAGCAAATCTTAGCGGGCTAGGACCTTCCTAGCAGGAGCTAGCTAAAATCCGTTCGCTGTTCTACAGGCTACTGGGTTTTAAAACCATTTTTTCTTTGCACGGTTACAGGGAAACACTGCTACAGTAATACATTTCATAGTTAGACACAACATGATTTTCGCCACCTTATACCTGGTGGGAGACACACATACATGTTTATTGAATGCACAGTGTTTTTGCCATTATTGGGCTGCAGAGCTGACAATCAACATTTTCCCAATATGGCTCAGGGGCTCCAAGCCGGGCCAAATACCTGTACTAATGACCTGGGTACCCCCTCACCGTCACACCTCCCCACCTCAAAGTGTAGGCGCTGGGACAACAGCCCCATCTGGCAGTTTGACTGGCCGCACCGCTCTTGAGGTTATAGGCTCAACAGGACTGTCCTTGCAGGATAGTCCATCCGCGTTGCCGTGCCCACTGCCCTCCTCCTCTACTAGGCTAATCATAGCCCTGATGCCAAAGTCCGAGACATCCGTCTACATCAAAAACTTTATAGAGTATTCCGGTGCAGCTAGTATAGGAGTACTGGCCAGTGCAATTTTTAATGCCTGGAAAGCAACTTCACAGGTGGGAGACCAGACAACCAGAACTGAGAGTTGCTTCTGGGACAAGTCAGTCAGGGTTTTAGCCACAGCACTGTACTGCGGGACAAACTTTCTGTAGTAGCCAGCGGTGCCTAGAAAAGCAAAAACCTGCTTCCTACTCTTAGGGACGGGCCACTGCTCTTCTGCCTCAACCTTAGCTGGCTCAGGTATAAGATGCCCTCCGCCCACCCAGTGCCCTAGGTACAATACCTCTGCCATTCCGACTAAGCACATAGTGGGTTTCAATGTGAGCCCCGCTTCCCTAATTCTGGCTAGCACCGCTGCTACATGCACTAGATGTGAATCCCATGAATGACTAAATACAGCTATCTCCTCCAGGTATGCCCTTGCATAACTTTGCACTCCCTCCAGTAACCTATTGACCAGGCGTTGGAAGGTAGCCGGGGCATTCCTCATCCCGAATGGCATCCCTAAAAACTCATAGAGGCCACTCAGAGTGATGAAGGCTGACTTCTCCCTAGCCTCCTGGGTCAGGGGGATCTGCCAGTACCATTTACTTCGATCCCTAGTTGTCAGATGCTTTGCCCCCGAGAGCTCATCTAGCTCATCCATACTGGGAATGGGATAAGCATCTGACACCGTCCCTGCATTGAGCTGCCGGTAGTCCCCACTGAAGCGGGTGGTCCCATCCTTCTTAGGTACAGGAACTACCGGACAAGCCCAAGTGCTCTGAGACGGTTCACTTACCCCTAGGACCAGCATCTCTCCTACCTCCCTCTCTATACTGCCCTTCACCTCTGCAGATACCCGGTAGGCATACTTATGCAGAGGACGCAGATCACCTGTAAGCACAGGAGGATCTGTACTATGTGTCCTGCCCGGTTGGTCCGAGAGCAGAACCCTATGCTGTTCTAACCTAGCCCTGGCTACTGCTCCCTGCTGCCTACTTACCCTATCTCAACCAGCACCCCTCTAAGAAAACCTATCCTAGAAAAGATACCTAACACTGCCTTAGCTACTCTCTGAAACAGGTTCCCCATTACCGATAGCGAGTCCAGGAGTATCCTCACACAATCACCCGCCTTACCCACTGGAGGCAGGCATCACCGGGGCGGCAGAAATCTGCCACTACCCCTGATGCCTCCAGCCAGGAGTAAGGCTGCAACAGCCAGGCTCTCGTGTGAGTGACCCCCTGATGCCCCGCTAGTGGAATGGAGTGGGCTACCTGCAATAGTTCATTCTTTTTCCAGCTCCCACTCGGTGTGTATGAGCAGGAGCGAGACCGCTCGGGAAAATGTTCCCGAACGACTTGGGCAAGTTATCGGAGCTACTAGAATAGGCCCCTAAGAACGTTTGTGTCTGCATTGTACAGTAAAAGCTTTGTTACCTGACATGTGCTGGACAGAAACTCTAGTTAAAGTATGAAATAATATACAGGTACTCGCCAGACGCCAATCGTCACGTAGTAATACTACTGTAATACTGTTGAAATCATCCGACTACACTCGGTGCAATCTGGAAGTGCCGGGTAACTTCAGCATGGATTCCGGTAACTACATTGAAGATTTATATTGGGGATATATCAGAAATTCCGAATACTAAAGCTTGCCGGTTTGTAATGCCAGATAACACAGCTTTTACTGTATTATTCTCCCAATTCCCTCCTGGACGCTTTTTTTTACAGCTTTGTTGTATCCTTCCTGTGTGTTGATTTTGTCAAATTCTATTTCTTTGAATGCTTCTTTTTAGAATGTTCAAAGCAAAAATCCCTTATGCCGTCCCGTCTAGTTCTTTGGCACTGACCTGTGGGGATTCTTTTGTTAGAATAGATTAATGACTGCTGGATGCTAAAAGGTGTGTAATATACATCCTTGAATGGCCCTGTGGGTTATATTATGAAAGAATAACAATTAGCCACCTTTAATACAGTCTAAATAGAGTCCTACACCATGTAAGAGGAATACAAATGATGATCTTAATCTTAGTATTACATGATTTCTGGCCCAGTTCCATACATCAAGTACAAGCCTGCGGTCTATTAGAGGAATATAGAGAGTATATTTCTGTTGTAAGTTAATGTGTATTATATCGCTTCTATCCAAAAACAAACTATAATGGTTTTTCCTTTAACTTATAACAAATAAAAATATCACTTGTGAGCACATTAACACGTCTCAGACAGGTTGGCAACCATGCTCTTCCCCATTATCTCTTAGCATTCAGTGCTTCCAATGCTGCTATGGATTCTGGGAAATGACATGCAAATGAGTAGTGTCACCTTTTACTTCGTGTCCATTTTAACATGGGACCCGTATAAGCTTCTGCCGGCCGCATTACACAGCTTTTCAGCACTGCTTGGGTTAAAGAAGCGCAGAGCCAGTAACCCTACTCACAGACAGCTCTGCGTAGTTGTAACTTAAAAACAGGACATCCTCACACTGTAAAAGAAATCTCATGTATTTTTAAAAGAGCCATTCTTAATAAGCAATACTAAAATCTATATTTATGATAAGATCAATGATTCACTGTGTACTATACTTTTCATTATGTAATCAGACTCGTCTGTTATAAATGCATACTGTGCTGTGTATTTGAGATGGTCTTTTGTCTGAGATGTTACAGCTAGCCATCTCATAGACTTCAATATAGTCTTACTGACAAAAATCAGTAGTTTTGTATTAAAATTACATATTTTGATCTCGAAACCCCAAATCTCACTGATTTGGTCTGGATCAGTAGCTCCGTCTTATCGTCACGTTGCCCCCATTTAACATATTGATTGTCGTAACGCATATCTACAAAGGTGATTAGCCTTACGATGCCCTCGCGTTAACCAGAAAAACATTGGTTCACTAACTTTTAACGGATGTCTCACTTACTCATATGCAAATCATATGCTAATGAGCCTTTAACCTAACATCGCAGACCCACAAACCTCTGTTCATGTTTACACATGGAAATAACGTCACGATAATTAGGTTACACCAAAACCTGCCGTTATCCCCAGCCAAACCATGATTATCATAGCGGGATTTCTGGGAAGAGCCTACAAAAAAGGGCAGGTCTAAAGTTGGACCCAAAGGATTGTACTGAATATAGGACTTAACCCTTTCATTACATGTGTAAAGACATACAATACAATACAATGTGTCATACCAAGATATATAATGGATCATATAAATGTCTGAAACACATCGAGATGCATCTGATATTGTGTCATCTTCATGTGATAAACTATACTATGGTTTTTAACGATTACAGAGACTGTAGGATCTGTTTGTGTAGCCTATTGTGGTATATAATCTTGACTGTATTAAGTGTATGTGTACAATAATGTGTCTACATATTATTACAATAAGGGAAATTGGGAACAAAACGTTGAATCACACAGTTTCTTCCTGTGTGTGAAAAGAAATGCAGAAATATATCACAACATAAATACAGACAGTCCTCGGTTATCCAACACAATGCGTTACTCAAAATGGCGTTGGTTAGCGAAACGTTGTAAAGCGAAACCCGTTTTCCCATAGGAACACTGTTTAAATGAAAGGTTCCGTTCCTGAAGGCATTTTTAATGCTAAAATACACAAAATATTTTACGCAGACAATAAGATATGCAGCACACACATAAATTATATAGTGCATATACTGTATTATATATATATATATAATATAACATAATAAATAATATAATATAAAAATATAATATATTATATAGTATAATATATATATATTATATACACATAAACAACTTTGTAAAGCGTCGTAAGAGCGTTGGATAAGTCGTTTTGGCGTTGTAAAAATGAACATAGGTATGCATTGCATAGCGTTGGATAAGCCATTCGTTGTAAAAAGAAGCGTTGTAAAACGAGGACTGCCTGTACTTACAATAAAGAAACCACTATATACAAAGTCATCTCCTCCTCTTTTTGGCAGCCGAAATGCCAAGGCTCACTAGGCCTCCTGGTGCAATGCCTGCCACGCATCACTCTTACCAAAGGCTCTAGAGGTGGCATGGGCGACTCCACAGAGGATGTAGAAGGAGGTGGAGTGGACAGCACCATTGAGACCCCTGAAGTGACCAGGGACTCGGTCATCATAGAGGGGACTCACAGACTCTCCATCCACTGCTGCACTGCCCATGTCAGCCCATTAAGTGCTGCTGTGATCTGCCCGATGCTGTTATTGACAGCACTGCTGTGCTGGTTCATCAGGTGGGTGATGACCCAGAATTGGCACCATGCTTGCCAGCTACTTCTGGGTGCTGCAGAACCTGCATCTTTGCATACACAAAAAGGTCCTGCCGATGGGCAATTATTACTGCCTCTTGGTGCTGGAGCTGGACGACTTGCTGCAGCAGGAGAACAAAAGACAAATATACCCAATCCTACATCCAATGTGACAAAATGCATAGTTAAATACCTCATTGTTAGTATTCTCATGAGTAAGGGTCATTTTGTTAAACCCTTTGGCCAAAGCGTTATAAGCCTTCAGCCACTTCATGGCGTGCAGGTATGCAGGTCCTAACACTACCTGTGAAAATTATCATTTACCTCTGCTGGAGGGAGAATGGTCTCAGTGGGCCTGTCCTGCACAGGACCCCTATAAGATCCTGCCTGCCGTATTACACAGCTTATCCTGCACCGCCTGGGTTAAAGACGTATATAAGTAGAATTTCACAAATAAATTGCAAGCCAATTTGGGTTAATCGCAGGCATTTTATGTATTTGTTTTTTAAAAAATGGCATTAATATCTCTTGACTTGATCTGCGGATCACTCTCAAAAGTGAAATCCACCATTTTTTTTCCATAGGCAATGAAAATTCCGTTCCGTGTGTGTCTTTTAATAATCCGTCTGCGATTGTCAAAAATCGGCTCAGATTGCAGTCACTGGCCATTTTGAATGAATCTGCCCAGATCGTATCAAATTAACATGCGCATTTTGGCTAAATAATCCGCGGAATTACGGGAACCGAATTTTGACCGTTTCGCCCATCTCTACTCTTGACATGTACTGTAGCTTTCTTGTGTGTGATCCTAAAAATTCACATTCCCTGCTTTTCTTTTAACTAATTATATGTGTGTGTGAATGTGTGTATATATATATATATATATATATATATATATATATATATATATATATATATATATATATATATATATAGAAAAAAGAAAAAAAAGAAAAAGAAACAGGCGCACACCTAGTGCATTACCACAATAATAATGTATTAAAGGAACATAAAATCTATAAAATGCCCACTCACAAAGGTACAGCAATAATAAGCGTGTATGAGATAGGCTCTCATGTGCCAGCAGCTCAAGCATCAGCGTCCGGCTTAGATCAGTGGCGTCGTCACGTGGACCTCCTTCATGCAGCAGGAACCGGAAATGGAATCCCTCGCCTTTGGTGTTCAGCGTGTACAGCGAAACGGGTCCCACCAGGAAACAGAGTCTTGAGAGTCCTCAGTACAGCTGAGCAATGGCCGCGACAAGCGCACACGAGAGCCAAAATTCTCTGTGCAAGTAACAGCAGTGTTCGTGGGCAAATGGCGGCCGCAATCTAGCCACGCCCTACGCTTTTCGTCATCGATGATGACTTCTCCATTTCCATACATATATATATACATACATATATACATATATAAACACACACACTATATATATCGGTTCGCTAAAATAACAAGACATAGATAGGGAAGAGAGACAACCTCTTTTTTTCAGTATCTTTTTAACCCACTTTCATTAGTAGTGTTGCACCTATTAGTGTAATTATTTACAGTGTAAAATTGTCATTTGCATCGGAATTAATGAGGTCTTTATTTATTATATATTCTGTTGCTGTTTAGTTAGCAATTTCAGTAATTGGCTTCTAATTAGTGTGGTGAGAAACAACATACAAAGACTGGTTTTATATCAGGAGCCTGCCTCCATGGACTACTAATGAATGTAAGGGGTTAACCGCCTTAACAGGTTAGCTGTGTGGGATCACTCAGGTTACTGTTTTCCCCATCATGTGATGTAGGATGTCTGTGCAGAAAGGATAGCCACTCCAAAGTATGTCTTGTGACCAGTGATGTCATTATAGGCAGATAGAAGGGTATATATACTGTAGATCCTCCCAATGTTCTGGAAGCAGGTTCCTTGGAGTTCTGCAGAGGGCCTCACCGTGAGTGTATGTAAATTTGTTTAAGTGTATAGATCAATGTATTAAGGATGTCTTGTCACCATTTATTTTTTTCAGTTAGGGCACATGCCCTATATAGTTAGCGCCCATATTAATGGCCCAATATTTTTCTCATTCAGAAGGAGGAGTGGGCATGTGCTCAGCAGGAGTTCTCAGAGTAATAGCTCCAGAACATAATCAGATCGGCCCCACTGGAAGGTCCTCAATAAACTCCTGATCCAATATACATGGACGAGGTAGGCAGTACACAGAGTGACAGGATACTGATCCCCAAGGACAGAGTGTATTCCCACCGTAGTCCCACTTGAGATGGGGCAGTATTGGCACTATGCAGGAGATTGGCAACTATTACTAAGGGAAACAAGCAGGGCCGGCTTGATGGCAGCGCCAATCGTGCCTCTGCACTAAGCCCCACGGTTACAGAGGCCCCAGGCTCTTCCCTACAGCAATTAAACTGATTGCCGGGGGGAGAACACGGGGCCCCTATAACTGTCTCTTTCATGTCCCTCAATATCCCCTCTCGCAACATCTCGTTGTAATGGCGGCATGCCATCACATGGCATCGCGTTGCTATGGCAACGTGACGCGGCACGGTGCTTCATTGCCATGACAACGTGCAGCAACATCAAGTGGTGCCATGACATCATGACACTGCGTCGTTTGAGGAAAAGATGCTGCACCAGACAAGGTATGGGGCCCGCAAAAGCCCTTGCACCGAGCCACCCAGCCGGCCCTGGAAACAAGCATATTATAAGTACCTCCCCAACATAGGAGTGAGAGCTACCAGGGGAAGAAGCACAGTGTAATATTATTATTTGCCACCTGTTAATGTCTGAAGTGAAGTCTGTTTTTGTTTGGCGAGCATTATCAATGTAGAAGCAGGTTTTTTTGGAAGGGAGCGATTGTAGCAGGAACACCCCAAAATAATAAAAAATACAAAAAAATATTGTGCAGTATAATGATAAGGAGTCAAATGCAGAGAAAATCTTGGCTCTATCAATTGCCTACTTACAAGAGGTAAGTGGTAAAAACAGCTTTGAACAGGACAGTAGGTATGGGATGGACCGCAGCGTCCGGGACCCAAACAGCTGGAGGTATGGAGGAGATCTCACTCAAAGCGGGGTTCCAGGCGGAGACCGGGTTCCAGGAAAAAAGCAAAGGGAAACCATAGTGTAGACTGAAGATATCAAATTTATAGATAAAAGCAAGGTATGAAATGTACTTACAATAAGTACATATAAAATGTACACATAACGTTTTCTTGAGGCTGCTGCAGCTGCTAGATGGATCCACTGCTCTTACACCTCCCAGGGAACCTCGCCGGATCGCGATGGATGGCGTGTGACGTCACAACCTTAGTCAAGACAAAGATCTAAAGGATATACAAGTTCAGTTTATAATTGATGCCATTTCTTTTGTATTGGAGAAAAACTTTTTTCTTTTTGAGGATGTTTACTATCTTCAGAAATGTGGCACCGCCATGGGGACGAAGTTTGCCCCCAGTTACGCCAATCTCTTCATGGGATACTGGGAGGAAAACAACATCTGGCCAGGTGGCGTTCTGGGGGCCGGCGTTGTCCTGTGGCGGCGCTACATTGATGATATCATCCTCATTTGGCAAGGTGAGCAAAGAGATCTGGATTTATTCCTTAAAAATATCAATATTAACACCCTAAACCTAAACTTTACTTCTGTAACTAGTAAAACATCACTTAATTATTGTCCTGCTCCTTAAGCAAATGGAAGACACTGTCTGAAAATACTTAATTTCAATTTTTCTAAAGCCTTGTTTTATATTTCAGTCTCATACTGATGATACTGTCCGATATTACACTATATTCTAAACCCATCCCGAGGGCCAAAGCATTGCCAGCCCCAGAGCTGAAACGTTGAAGATCCATGTGTACACATTTCAGGGGGGTTTCACCCACACGAGTAAAAATTGCACAAGTTGAATATCCCTTTATTTTAGGTGGCAATGTACCTTTTAGCCAACTACTCTGAGCAATCTTTAACATACTGTATGTGATACAAGAGGTACTTCTATTCTCGCATAGCTATAATATTGTACAAAGTTTATCGTATTTGAAAGTGGAACTCTAAAAAAGCCTAAGCATTGAAACAGACAATTGCAGTTACGCCCTGAAATCAGACATAACCTACTGTCCCATACTTAGCCCAAACCCTCTCTAATATGACAGATTGAGTGCAAATGCAATACAAAAAATACATTTCATGTAGTGTCTGGGAAATGTATCGCCTACATTTATTTTTTTAGAAAGAACTGAGGGAAAACAAATTACATGCCACGAGAAATTTCCTGGACTATAGATATATCCTTAAACCTGTACTGCAATCATCACAATAAGTGATTTTTTGACAGAGAAAATGATGTCTTCAGAAATATTCCTTATTTCCTTGATGTTTTTGTCCAGGTGAGATAAACTGCGTAATGTTTCAGCAGCTTTTATATCCTTGATCACTAAGTGAAGATTGTTCTTAGCAGCTGTGACTAAGAGGCAGCAGGGCTCACCTAACCAAAGGTTAAGCACGACCAGCTACTTCCCTGTCCCTGTCAAACATGGTTACTTTAGGGGGAAATCTACTCATTCTAAGTAAGTGATTATAGCCTATTGTGAAAGTGTATTGTGTTTGTATTTGAATCTGTACAGGCGGCAGTATGTAGAAGTCCCAAAATAGCGGTACGCGGATGGGAACGTGCGATGGAGCTGCCACCTGCCTGCAGCTGAGCACTCTTGTCCGAGGTGTCACAAGTATCTGACAGAGCTGTGAGCACTGCTTGGCGCTTATGCCTCTTCGCATCCAGCCCAGCATAACTTCCTGTAGGGAAAAGTTACCCCTTCCCGGGCATTGCCAGTTTCTAACTCTCTATTTATTGTCCTTTGCTCCTCAGGATGCTTTCTGATTGGCTAAAGACCACTGATTAATCCAAGCCATATGAGCCCCAAGAGCAAGCAGATTGGTCGCCACTTCTACATATGCATCCAGCCTGGCTGATGACTGGAAATGCGGGTCTCAGTTGATTGGTCAATTTGCAATCCCGCCGTACTAATTGGCTGAAACAAGTACTTCCATGATTTCCAATGGGGACCCACCAGTATGTCCGTCCTCGCCATTACGGATAAGGTAGATTCCAACTGGGGAACATGCTGGTGCTGTTCTGGGTCGTCTCTCTTCAATCTTCTTTTTTTGCTACAAGGATCCTTCATCCCCATGGTCCCAGGGACCTCCACTAACAAAGGAAAGCTACGTTTCGGTGGCCGAGTGGCATAAGTGCTAGGATTTATGAACCTTCCCTTTTTATTTTCTATCTGTTATTGCTGTGTTTGTCTGTCACTGTATCTCTCATAATAAACTACCTATTTATTCGCTTCCTTGTTTGACTAGCTTTATTTGTCAAGCCTCAGTGTAGCTACCAACCGGGTAGAGGTTGCTATGTATTTTCCAGCTGTTTGTTGAGTATATGATCTGGCTCAGTGAGTTGCTGTGATTTTTTTAAATTAATATAACCCGCCCTAGTTGCACTCCAAGGCTCTGGGTTGAATCCCCAGTGGGACAACTTATTAATTTTTGGGGGCATTTTTCCTTTTTGTGCCACTCAGCTGGCTAGGGTTCTGAGTCTAGGCTAAGGCCCCGCTCCCAGAGTCAGCGCGCCCGCACTGCAGACAGGCGGTGCGCTGACATACACAGACCGCGATATGCAGTCTGTAGGGAGCGGGAGCCGGAGTGGGAGGTGGGCGGGAGTGGGAGGATTGACAGGGAGGGGGGGCGTGGCTTGAGCGGAGGGACCCGCTACTCCCACACCCCCCTCCCTCCCTCCACGGGCTCGGGCTGGAGCTGCTGATGTTAAGTAAAACACACACTCATACATACACACACACGCGCACACACACGCGCACACACACAGGCAGGCACTCACGCACTCATACACACACACACACACACACAGACAGAGGCAGGCACTCACGCACTCATACACACACACACAAACAGAGGCAGGCACTCACGCACTCAGACACATACACACACACAGACAGGCACGCACGCACTCAGACACACACACAGACAGGCACTCACGCTGCTGTCACTCCACACTCCTCCCTGCTCCCCGAAGCCTCTCCTCCTCCAGAAGCCTCCCCTCCCCATTGGCTCACAGCCACACCACGTGACGCGTCAACGCTAGGGATCACCATTTTCTTGTGTCCCATAGCGGCTAACGCGCCACAGCGTGTAGTAAGCTGTGCAGCCAGGGGGGACCGGGACCGGCTCCGCAGGATTCCCCTGCTGGTGGGGAACTCGCGTGTGGCCGCCCGCGCCAACGAGCGCAGCGGGACCGAGGCCTAAGATGTGTGTTCAAAGTTCTCTGGGTCACTGATTCCATTCCCAGTAGGACAAATTACCAAATGATTCTTGTTAAATGTTATACATTTTATAATGTACTCAGCCAGAGTCCCTGAACCTTATGTGTATGTTCGAAGTGCTCAGGGTTCGAATCTCAGTGAGGCAAATTTGGGTTCTATTTTGATATTTCCCTTTTTCATGATGCAGACACCAGAAGCTACAGTCATTATAGTACAGATAGATTTCCCGGGTTCAGAAAGGGAACACCTGCAGATGAAAGACAGACTTTCTCAGAGTAACCTCATCGGCGGTCGCGGCCAGTGGCACACTACCATCTTGGTGGGTATGTATTGACCAAGCCAGTAGATATATGATAGGATATTTTTTTATCGTTTTTGGCCACAAGTTGCCATGTTGCAGGATAATCCTGGAGCTACGGTCACACTCATTAATAAAATTGTACATTACTTTAGAGGAAATAATTTTTTTATACTGAAGCAAATTCTTTAGACTACATACAGTATCACGACAAAAAGCTGTGAAAATACCAGCAGGCAGCAGCTTCATCGTACACGTAAGTGGGGGACTTTGGCCACTACTCAATATGTTGTGAAAGGGTCCTTCCATTATTTTAGACGACTGTGGAATTATCTACTTAGGAGCGTGTGACAGAGTGAAGTCAACTCCTATCAGTTACGCCTGGGAGACATATGTCTGAGTGCTTCATCCAGCACTCATAAGGGTTAACTCAGGTGGAAGTTAGGAAATCAGAACTCTTTAGCTGACACCTGAGAGCCAGCAAGGTAGATAAGAATCATGTGACTGGCAGTAGCTGCCAGAGAGAGAGAGAGAGAGAAGCACACTGCTGCGTGAGCCCTTAGCCAGAGGGATTTCACCAAAGACTACTTCAACTAAAGTAAGGATTATTCATTTGTTTACTGACTGCTTAAAGTACCCTTATGGTTTGGTTCTGGTTTAGCCAGCCAGCCTGCTAGATAGGTCTGCTGTGTTATTAGTCAGTTTTTCTCCCAAAGTGGAGCAGGATTTATTTTGTTAAAGGGACAGTGTACCCGCATGTTATGTTACTGTGGAGAAATAAAGCCACTGAACGTTTTTATTTATCCTGAAACTATACGTGTGGACTGTTCCCTGACCTCGGCTACAGGCCGTCCTGCCACAGAGTGCTATTCCATAAATCATAGATAATTATCAATTTGAATAAGTCAATAAAGATATATTTGGCAACATTTGTAGCAGCTGTACAATATACCCCAAAGAGTCTGGAGATCACATCTTGTGAAACAACAACTACAATAATGTGGAGGGAGAGGACTGGTTGGGGGTGGAAAAAAGGGCGATGAAGGAAAACAACGTGACAACAAAAAGGGGGGGGGGAAAGGAAAAATGTACAATACACGTAAAAATGTAGGGTGGAAAAAGTAGGGGGGCAATGAACGTTTCGGGGCCTCTGACGCCCCTTCTTCAAGCCCGTTCCCACAGATAAAAATGATCTGTGGTACTTCCCTAATTAACACCCCTCCAACACCAAAATCTCTAGATAAACAAACACTGAGAGCATATGATGAATAAACCTAGTCTAAATAAATCAAGGTAATCTAACCTGTATAGTGCAGATAATCACAAGATATGATCAAGGTTATGTAAATCAGCAATAATGCTAAACCCGTATAATGAGTATATGCAGTGAATCACAAAATACGATCAAGGATATGCAAATAAGCAATATTGCTAAACCCTTCCTAGAAGGTTAATTGATTGCTGACATACAGTGCAAGTCCCACCATGGATTCAATAATCAAAGCCTGAAACTAACAGCAGGAGGTAAATCTACAGTGCTACATTCACATTGGGGCAATATAAATAGAGTATGGCCTGACGTCTTCGTGATAATGTTGCTTACTGTTCTTTTTTTTTTTTTTTTTTGCAGAACTACAGGCGACGAAAGAGTTGAAATATAAATGCGAAATAACGTTAAGAACATCCTGCTGTTTTAAGATGAAAGGCATATAGAAAACACCAGGAATTGAAATTCACTGCAAAGTGTACTTTAACAGGAAGGGGACGGGGCTTAAGCAGTGGGTGAGGGGACCTGGTTCTCTTTTTTATCCTACAGAGAGTACATCTTGCCAGCAAAAAAACGTATTTTTAGCTTTGCGTCAATTACATTCCCTACAATGTATATTTCCGTTCTTTCTGCTTCACTGCGGGGTATTACTAAACAGGTACAGTACGCACTGATAGCAAGGAAGCATTTTAATATAGTCATTCAGTATAATAATAGTGGCTTTAAACAAAAACAAATCTTACATAGATTAGATATCAACTATGCAACGTTAGCATTGCTGATTTTAACATTGAATATAATATTAGATATAATAAGAAGCTCTTTCATTTGGGCTACAACAACCTAATTGAAAACCGCACAACATACTGTATTAAGGCCCATAATAATAATAGCATGTTCTTGTATAGCGCTGCTAGTTTTACGTAGCGCTTTACAGAGACATTTTGCAGGCACAGGTCCCTGCCCCGTGGAGCTTACAATCTATGTTTTTTGGTGCCTGAGGCACAGGAAGATAAAGTGACTTGCCCAAGGTCTCAAGGAATTGAACCAGGCTCCCCTGTTTCAAGTTCTCAGTGCCAGTCACTGTCTTAACTCAGTGAGCCACTCCCTCTCCACGCTTACTAAGCTAAGCTAATTCTGTAAGGCATCTTTTGCCGCTAGAAGATACCTCATTCAAGTGAGAAAACTGTAAGGCTTTGGTCCCGCTGCGTCTGGCGGCGGCGCGCAACGCACCATCTGATGTTATTCTCCGGAGCAGGTCCCAATCCCTCCTCCCTGCAGGGCTCACTACACGCTGTGACGCGTCAGCCGCCAGGGGATGCAAGAGAATTGTAATCCCAAGCGGCGACGCGTCACGTGGTGTGGCTGTGAGCCAATGAGGAGGGGAGGCTTCGGGGAGCGGAGAGGAGAGGGTGGGGGAAAGCAGCAATTTTAAGTAAACTCTGCAGCACCAAGGGAGCCCCCCTGCTCCCTCCCACAGACTCTCTCCTCCTCGCCACGGGGTGTGTGTGTGTGTGTGTGTCACACACCTGTAAGCATCCTGTAGTGTGGGGCATCGCCGTTGTACGCGCTGCTCGTGTACTGCGGGACAATGTCAGCACCTGATGGGATTCTCTCCGCCCCTGTGGGGTTGTAACCATTCACAAGTGCCCCTAAGTATTGGGTTGAAGGCCCCCCTAGCAGTGACGGGGTTAATTCGCCTGCCGAGCTGTCTCTGCAGTGTCAGCGATTTCCCCCTTCCGATTCCCCCCTGCTCCGATCCCCCCCCCCGTTCCAATTCACCCCCCCCCCGTGTGTATTTGCCTGTGTGTGTATGAGTGCCTGTGTGTGTGAGTGTGTGAGTGCCTGTGTGTGTCCTTCCCTCTGTGCCTGGTTTCAGAGTGCGAGGGGCGCCGGGAGTGAGAGAGGGACCGACGGGGAGGGAGGGGGGCTGTACGACAGCACGAGAGCCCTCCGTTTAAACCACGCCCCCCCCCTCCGGCTCCCACTCCCTACAGAACGCAAGTCGCGGTCAATTGCCTCTCAGCGCGCTGCCTGCATGCAGTGCGGGCGCGCTGACTGAGGGAGCAGGGCCTTAGCCTAAGGCGTGTTTCAATGCTGCAATGGAATAACATCACTTTGTGTATATGGCCCTAAATGATGTGATATACAAACAATATATACTACATTCATTAGGGGGAGGGGGAGGAAATCATTTTGCAGTGATACTAAAGCTGTTGGGATTAGGGCACAATTGAAAACCAGTTATTGGAAAATTCCCACGTGGGGCTATTTTTAGGAGAACTGAAAAAAAATTCAAACTAATATTTCTCTGAATCAGAACATTAATACTGAATTTCACCGGGCAAAATAATGATACCTGCTGCACACCATGAACGAAATCAGTAATACAGTTACCTGATCAGGGACTGCCTGAGAGTAATCCAGTATATGGTAAGAAAAAGCATACAGGGCACTACGGGTGTGTGTGTGTGTGTGTGTGTGTGTGTGTGTGTGTGTGTGTGTGTGTGTGTGTGTGTGTGTGTGTGTGTGTGTGTGTGTGTGTGTGTGTGTGTGTGTGTGTGTGTGTGTGTGTGTGTGTGTGTGTGTGTGTGTGTGTGTGTGTGTGTGTGTCGAAACGTTGCACAGCTATTTGGCTTAATAAATAGGTTAGAATTTCAGAGTGCAACATGATTAAGTAAAAAAATGGGAGATTTGTACATAAACCTATATTTTGGACAGATAAAGTATGACTACATCTTGACAGCATAGTAGAAACATAATTTAGATATCCCTAAGGATTAATACAACAGTGCTAAGCCTTTGTGCATATAACATCTAAAGGCCTATTCACGTGAAGTGACTTTAAGGTTCATTGATGCTTAGCACAGACATGTCAACTCATTCCTTGTCTGCGAGTCTGGCTGATTTGACACCATAAATCTTCCCTTTTACATACAAAATGACCTTTGTTGTTCCAAATCTCACTAGTTTAGATGTGTAGAGAGGTTATCCTGTTTTTGAATATAATAAAACAATGTTATCAAATGAACTGCAATGCATTCATTCTACATTCATCTTGACATTCTCCTAAAGTCTTGGGAATTCAACAGTTTGGAACATAAGGGTAAATATCATTCCAGAAAACATGAAAAGGCTTATCAAAAGGTCATCATCAAATATATTTTTTTTTAAAAGCTGAGATTGCACCTTTCTGCTTTCCAATTGTTGCACTTACTGTAGCTCTCCGCTGCACAATGAGGTCAGACAAAATGTAGTACTTGTTGCTCCCCGCAGTGAATTAAACCCCATGTTATCTGGCAGACAGTGACTTCGAAGGATACTGGCGAACTTGAAATGAGCCCTTGGGACATTTATATTTACCATATAAAGTGTTTCATACCAAACACGGCAAAATAACAACAACAAATATTTGAAGACCTTATTACTTGGAATATGTGGTCATAAAAATATAAAGTAACCATCCATTCAAAATCAACTGAACTGTGTATTATGACATAACATCATAAAATTAAGCAACAATAATAAAAAATGACACTGCACGAGGGTAACCACAAGACAATTTGTGCTTTACCTATGTATGGAAATGATAATATGATAATGCAGAGGTTATCAATCATGAAAGCTTTTACTGCCATAGATAAAAGTTTTGCTTGATCTGCAATGTTTTTATTCTGTCTTCCTGCTATTATATTATGCATGAAAGCCCATAAAAAAGCACTGTTATTGCATAATGTTTGACTTTCCATTGTAAGGGCCCCAGGAGGTATTCCTTATTGATTCAACCCAGCCTACAGAAAACATTTCCAATAGAGGAAAGAATTCAATATAACTGTTATTTCTATTTATTTTTTTGCTGTAACCGAAAACACAGCTGTAATGCCTTTGAACAAATAGGAAAGGCTTTAGCAATGTGTCAAATCCAAGAACATTGATTTTGTTTGAACGCTCATCATCAACCTAGAAATATCTTCTATGTTATCTGCTACTAACACCTTTTTCAAATCCTATGTTGCTATTGCAATAATGCTAATATTTGTTTCTTACATAGTGATGGCAGCATATGTATAGTGCGGTATATAGAAGATATACAGGGTGTTATTGTGCAGAGTGATGTTACGGCAAAAATGCAACGTTTCTGGCATGATAAATAGTGATGACTGTGTATACAAAGCTCCATTAAATACCCTAGAGTGGCAGTGGAGTCCCTCTCTTTCGAAATATGCTCCAAACATAATGTATTCATCGTGACGTCAAACATAATGTATGATGACGTAAATCCCAAAGGCTATAGAGATCTGTACAATTGTAACAGATAACAGTATGCACATCTATATATATAAAAGTCTAAAGATGTCTGCAATATGCTATATAGGGAAAAAAAATTACTGTTCCTAAGCGGTCACCTATCCAAGTACTAACCGCACCCGATGTTGCTTAACTTCGGTGTTCGGACGAGAACCGAAGTGTTCAACGTGGTATGGCTGTTGCCAACAAAAGTATTAATATTTTGTAATAAGCAAAGCATTGGGTAATACTAATAATTATAAGATCGCGACGCAGTTGTATAAAGAAAAAATGGACAAATTGGTTAGATACTTATAATCAGTGTTCGGCAAACCTATACATTTGCTCGCCCCGGGCGAGTGGATTTAACCCCCGGGCGAGTAAATATTGGCCCAAGCAGCACACGTTTGGTACTAGGTGGCGAGTAGATTTTTTTGTGTGGCGAGTAGATTTTTTGGTGATTTGTCAACCACTGCTTATAATACTTATATTATATTATCATCATACTAATGATAATACAGCAACACGTGGATACTAGTGTGAGTGAAGATACCGCTGATCAACTTGCATTCCCAAAATAATTCTTAATCAGTTTTACTCCAACCGGGATGCCTCCTCATAAACTGCAACTTAAAGTAGGAGCTGTTATTATGTGCCGTAGAAACTTAATGCCATGAGAGGACTATGTAATGGTACAAGACTTAATGTTACCCAGCTACAAATACACATAATCGAATAATGTTTGGGGTTTCTCAGAGCTTTTTGGGAATCTGTGTGTTTATTAACTGTGTGCAGCTGGTCTCAGCTGCTTTTGGGAGGTTAGTGGCCCCTCCCCCCCCCCCCATTTTGCTGGGTTACGACAGATCCAATGCTGATTATTCTTCCTGTAATTATACAGGTAAATAAGAATTTTAACTCAGGGCGTGTTAGGACCTGCTAACAGTCCTACCGTGTTGAAAGCGACAGCAGGCTAAAGATGCTTTGGCCAAAGGGTTAAACTAAATGACCCTTTTTCAAGAGTATATATAGGTATTGCAGTGTGTATTTTTGTCACATTGGAAGTAGCTTTGGGCATCGTTTTTTGTTTACCCTTTGAGGGTATAGGTAACCACATTGACAATCAATGCATTTTTTGGCAAAATATTTGCTTTTATTTAATTGTAAAGTATTTTATTTTTTACATGTTATTTCTTTAGGTTGCCCATTCATTGAAATTGTGACTATCTGTGCCCCCATTGAGGGCACATGTTACCACCGTGACAATCAATGGGCTTATTGCATTCTGTATAATGTCATGTACTGTAATGTCAATTTTATTTTATTGTGTATTTATATTTTTTCAACACTGATAGCGCTTTTGCCTATTAGCCATATTTGGCTACTAGCGATTTTGTCCATTGTATGTGTGGTGATGGAGGTAGAGGGGGCGGAGTAAAGGGGTAGTTGCCCCAGGGAGGGTAGTTAATTACCGCTAAGGTAATTAAGGGTTTACTGGCCAGTAGTTTGTTTTTGTGCCACGGAAGATGAGGAGGACCAGAAGGATGAAGATGAAGATGGCCTTCATCCTCGCATGGGTAAGTACAACTTTGATTTACAATAGGGTTTCCGGCTAATATTTTATTTTTAATGGGCATATGAACTATTATCCAAATATGGATAACAGGCCTTTTGCCCATTACAGTGTGTGTTGGGGTGGGGGGTTGGGTGGCCAGTGCTTACCAATGTTGCTATATGTGACCCACTGAGGGCATAGATTACCACAGTGACAATTAATGGATTAAGTGGCATGGGTATTTTTTTATAGTAATTTATTTTATTGTATTGCACTGTATTGATTATTTGAATGGGCAAAAGCGATATTAGCCATTTTTGGCTAATAGCACTTTTGCCCATTTGCATGTGGTGTTGGTGGTAGAGGTTGTGGGTGAAGGGGGTAGTTGCCCCAGGCTGGGTGTTTAGGCATTTCGGGAGGGGTTAATTCCTTAATTACCTTACCGTTTGTCACTGCTAAAGTAAGGGAGGGGTTAATCCCACCCGTGAAGCATAACCACCCATCCTGGGGCAACTATGAAAGTGGTATTTGGCAAGGGGTGGGTGTTTAGGTCTCCCGGGTGGGTAGTGGGAGAGGTTAATCCCTTCATTACCTGGCAGGGGTGCACAAACTTGGGTACGCGGCCCTCAGGGGGGGCTCGTAAAAAAATTTGGAGGGGGCGCGGCGCTTACAGAGGCCCCGCGCTCTTTCCCAAAGCATTTCAATTAAATGCCAGGGGATGCGCAGAAGGTACCTGTAAGTTCCCTTACCTTGTCTCCGGCGGCTTCTGGTGATGCGTCGCCATGACAACGTGGTCACATGACATTGCGTTGCCATGGCAACGAGACATCACATGACGTTGTGACGTTAGAACGCCGGATACAAGGTAAGGAGAGGGGCGCGAGCAAGGGGGGAAGAGCAGGCAGGGGGCGCGGAGGAAAAAGTTTGCACACCCTGTGCTAAGGTAATGAAGAAGTTAACTGCTTCCGCAACCCTCCCGGTAGGCCTAACCACCCACCCTTTGGCAACTACAAGCTTCACCCACCCACTCTACTACCAACAAACTGGGCACTGCTATTTAACCTCTTCATTACCTTAGTGGTTAGCCACTGGGCTGTAAATGTATTTTTATTACATAGGATTGAAGTAGGGGGTCCCCATAGCTGATATTTATGCGAGTCAGCTCAGGAGACCCCCGGCTTCAATTCTACTGTAGGTAGTAAGAATACATTTTCTCCTTCATATGCACATCGCCAGAGCTCGACAAATAAGCTCGCCCACTCACCCGTGGCGAATAGATATTACCAGCTGGCCCATATTTATACTTCACTTACTGTGGGTGTAAATGTTTGTAATATCTTGCAAATTGTATCAATGTTCATACCAGAACTAATAACTAACGTCTGTTACTATTATAGATCTCTTTGAGTGCCATTTGTGAGAATTGGTTTTTAATAACTTTTTCATTATCATTAATTTTTTTAGGCGGGCCAGTCCCTTTCCTGTCTGCAAATAGCGTTTGGCATAACTTGTCGAGCCCTGCACATTGCAATTCCAATCTCGCCACCCTTCAGGTTTGCTTGATCAAAAGCTGCAAGTTTAAGCCACGACGTGCATATCGAAGCTACTGTACCAGAATAGCAGTTAGTTTGTCTGTGCGAGAGCGCTACCAATCGGGAAGAAGCCGTTTTCAAGCGAGTTTGACATGTTATTGGAGCTCTCTGAATTGCTACACATGCAAACTCACTTGAAAAGTGCTCTTACCTGTCGATAAGTCCCTTATCGAAGTTTACTGAATAGGCCCCAAGGAATCCCACTGTTTCCATCAAACACAAAGTTACCATTCAGTTTCAAACGAAAGAACTTCCCATAAGATTGGCTTTTTCAATGACAATCAATAAGTTCCAAGGCCAAACATTTGATAAAATATGCCTTTACCTACCTAAGCCTGTTATTATTCATGGACAAATATATGTTGCTCTATCAAGATTCAGAGCGTTTGATTCACTTAGTGTGGTGTCGGAAAAACAACCCAGAAATTGACATTTGTGCCTTTAGAGATATCATTGATTTAAAAATCTAAGTAAAAAAATAATAATGTGTGAATGTTTAATTAACAGCCTTGAAGATCTGCTAGATAAGCATATGTTATGCCGGGTACAGCTAGTATTGTATAAAGAGTTAAAAAGCTCCCTTCTGTATGCATGATCCCAATAGGGCAGAACGGAATGATAAACAGTTGGATCTGAAAGGATCACATAAAGTGCTTGCGACTGTTGAGAAAGTGAAGCAAACTAGGATGGAAACATACAGTACAGCATTGCGGGTATAAAAACAAACAGTTATACAAATTTGCCAGTATAGCCAGTTAATGCAAGTAGTCGTGACATATTAATAGCAAAATAGCAAATATTGACATACAGAGTTAAGCTGCAATCGTGTCTCAATCATAATCTGTTAACGCTCAAGTCAATACATAGCTGTGTATGTTAAAAAAGCAGGATGTTATTAACCTCTCTCGTTTAATCTCAGCCAGGCTGTCTGAGCTGTCACAGAGCCCGATTTACCCAATTGGGATCCCTAGGCCGGGAAACAGGCCCTCTCTTCCCCCACCCCAAAAATAAATTTGTCACCCATGCCACCGCCTCAAAACAAAAGCGCCACTGCGCCGCTCTTTGCGAATAGTCCTTACCAGTGCGCCACAACCTGTTGGACTCCGGATTCCAGCGGATCAATCTCAAAAATGATTATCACCAATTTTCTCCGCCAACGGATTGCTGAATCCACGGATTGTATCCAATGGTGGATTTGGTTGAATCCACACGGATTAAAACTGACCAGATCCGTTCACATGAATTTGGGGGGGGGAAATGCGAGAAAATCTGGGAAACGGATTTGGGCAGATTCGCCCACTTCTACCCCTCAGGGTTTAAAATTATGGTTTAAAGTCAGTTTGAAGTCTGGAGTTTAATGAAAAATGATTGATAACAACGGCAGCGGGCAACAATTAAAAACAATGCACCGATTACTCCATGGACTAACTGCCCCGATGGTTAAATAATGTGCGCCAAGTTATGCTGCTGCTTATAATTTTAGTTCTGATAGACCAGGCCCAGCAAGGGGCCCAAGGCCGGGGGCCTGATGGGCCTATTGGGAAATCGGACTCTGGACAGTCACTGTGAGTATTATCATGGGTCAGAGATCAGTCCAAACAGAGTCAATCCAGCATAGTATAAATATATGGTGTGATTTCGAACTGGAGGGAGAGACTGAGGCTCCACTGCGGCTCTAGGATTTATAATGGAGCATTCATACAATCATTACTATCTTCCACCTGACAAAGGGACATCTCTGAAATGTTGCATTTGGCTGTAACATCACATTAAGTCATCATCCATAATGTCATGGGGACTTCTGCCGAGTTCTTCTGTGTGCGGCAAGCTCGGCTGTTCCTGTGAATGTACCAAGGTGGCTCTGGATTTGCTTCTGACTTGTACCAGCACCAGACTCCTTATCTTCTCATCTTTGAGATGAGATGGCTTTTACTAGTATCTGTCCTCCTACCGCGATGGGAGAAGCTACTATATGAAATTTGTACCCAATAGCTGTTTTATAATAATGTCTGGGACTATTTAGCCCCACTATCATGTGGCAGCATCTCGAGTGCAGCTAATAGGGATCTTTGGGAGATTTTGTTATCTCCCTTTTTTGTGTTATGTCAAGCATAGTTTGCATTTGAATTGAAGCAAGAGACATATTTTGCTTTTCTCAGCATCAAAATATTGTGTCGCCCCTGTTATGTAATCCAGGGGCCAATTTACTATTTGGGAATGTTTGGCAGAAAGAATAGAAGGATTTACAGGGGCAACATATTATAATGTTTCAAAATGTGCATATGGGACAATCACATTTTTACTTTCATCTGTGCCAGAAATCTCCAAGTCTGACGTGGAGTAGAATTCAGCCCTAACTATTCTGTGTTAATTGTACAATACATGTTTCTCAAATGTAATATGATAAAAAAAAGTATTCGCATTTATTTGTGGTTCATTCTTTCATGATGCAGGTAGAGAAAGGTAATTCTATAAGCTGATAGTAGGGAACAAAAAGCATTTGTCAAGGGAATTACAGTTCTTGTGTAGAAATGATACCTAATAAAATAGTAAATCACAAGTTGCTGAAAGGTTTGTTCAATTTTTATGTTATCCTTCACAGGTGTACAGTCCATTAAAAAAAACTGGGGTATAAAGAAATTGTCCTTTAAGCTTTTCCTAAGCAATGGTATTGATCATCTATATATCTGCTCATCTGTTTGAAGACATTTCCATAGTATTTTTGAAACACACATTAGTTTTATTATTTGTCAAAGTTAATGTGGCTTATCTACTTTTTTCTCTTCAGTATTATGTACTGTACTTGTAAAGTGTGGGTATAGCAACATTACATACAGTATGATCATCTCCCTCAATGGTCTCTACTACTTTCAGCTTGTCTTACCTAAAAGGTAAGGTTAGGTTTAACGCATAGATCACTGGTACAAAGTACACATGCAGAAGAAACCTATGAAGTTTCAAAAGCTTTGTAAACTATAATTTCATCTATGAAGAACTCTACTGTCTGTCCCCTAAAAACTATCACAATTTACAACAAATTCAACTTTCTCCTGACCACTGCAGCTGCTAGAAATTTGAACTACTTACTGTATGTTTACCAACTCAGAAACAAAGTAATTAAGTACACCAAATTGTGGTTATTGATACTATCCACTGTTGCAACATCTGGGGTTTTGTCTTGCAATTGCTAAAGAGAAAAAAACATGTAGCCTTCACATCACTGCTGTTTCCCTCTCCGCTCTTCCTCTGGATATCTTCAGACCACACTAGCCTACTAATGAATTCAGTCAAGGGCCTAAAAAGGCACTATCTCCAAATATCAAAAATTGTGTTGTCCTGACCACGGTGAGTTGGGAGACTCTGTGCTTTACAAAAAGAGAATACAGTACAGGGAATTCTAATACAATAAGCGCAATAAAGTCAGACAATAGGTAAGGAAATCCCTGCCTCGGAGAGCTTGAGAGTGGTATGTTGGGAAACCTACAGAGACAGCAGGTGAGGGAATAAGTGCAGTAGATGGCAGTGCTTGGCCACAATGGTTGGCAGAAGTGACTGTTGGACAATAGTCATGAGTCCAGGCTATTGGGATGCTTCATTTAAGCATTTAAGAGGTGGGTTTCAGGTTTGTCTTGAAGGTGGGGAGAGAAGGTGCTTGACCTTATCCTGTTTTGACTATACTTCTACCTTACCTTCTGGTATCTCATTCAATCTGTAGCCCTGTTTGCAATCTGACCTGGTTGACTTTTGACATGCTTCCACTTTGACCTCTGACCTTTGTGTTTGGCTCACATCTATTTTTCAAGATACATACTGTACTATCTTCTCTTCTCCGGCTACTGGCACCCTCCTCGTTTTTCCTCGACACTGCCTTATGCCCGTGCCAAACAAAGTTCTGCAAAGATAGGTCAGGGGTCCCGGATTTAGACATATAAATAAAACAGTGCATTGATTTATCCAAGGAAATAATACTGTAGTTACCACGATTTGAAACTTTAGAGCTAAACTGTAAAACAAAAAATCTGCCCTCACATAGCCTAAGAATTAAAGAGGTCAAAAACGTTAAAGGATGCCGTATTATAATGGTTACATTGTGTGCTATGTCTATGAACTAAAATAATTACATTCTAGAAACAGAATAAATACAATGAGAAAGTTAAATAGCAATGAGTCAGACAAAGCACAAGTTTTTCTTTTTATCTGCTACTTAAGCCCCAAGCATTTATTGCAATGCATACTTCTACCTTTATTGGTCATTTGCAAACTGACAGCATAAAGCTGTAATGTCATGTCGCCTTAGTATTCTAATTAAGGATAAACTATTCATCCAGACAAGCATTGTTCAGCAGATGGGAATGGGACCAATACAGAAAATACCATGTTGTGAATAAAATAAAGCCTTAAACATACTTATAGTATTAAGTAGTGGAAGTAAATCAGGGATAAGCATATAATAGGGAATATATAAAAGCAGCGGATAACAAAGATCCATTAAAAGGAGCAGATGAAGTATAACTTCAAAATGTTTGCCTTGGCAAATTTTGCATACTAATGGTTATATTGAGATACCCAATCTGTCCAGCAATGAACTAGCAGGCATGCTTTGGGATGCATTTAAACTTATTTGGGCAACATGTCGTGCAATATGCCCATTCATTCAGATAACTGATTGTGCCCAAACAAACATGCTTGTCTGAAATCTGTTACCGATCTTGGCTTTTATATTTGTGCAGTTTAGTGTTCAAAGCCATATCCTGCTTCAGTCAACAAGAGTGCCGACAGCGAATTTGATTAAAAGCCAACTGTATATTCTTTCTCCATTGTGTGTCATTATCCTAAATAAAATAAAAACACCCCAATATGTGACATTTCTTCTGTGGTTCAGTGATCTACGAGTGAGAAAGAAGGCATTTCTTGTCGTCTATACAAGACATACATAAAAAGGCTTCGTTTTAGTTGTGACGCGGGCTGTGAAACTAGGTGCGAATGGGGCTTCCTGTGAAGACGCTTCACAAAATACTGAATTGAGGCCTAAAACATATCACGTCGCCTTCCGTTTCAACTTAAGATTCATTTTCTTGGGTGCCATATATTTCCTCTGTGGCGTACTGAGGTCTACTTACTAAAATCTCCAGTCTGCAAAAGTAGGGCAAACCTAGAGCTAAAAACAGAGCCATATTCAAAGAAAAGGAATCCCATTGGTAATAAGAGTTTTTCCTTTGATAAATCTGGGGCATTTTTTTGCACACACTTTTACCCCTGTTTTGCAGCTGGGGGACTTTATTAAATAATCCCCACTGTATCTTTCTACTTTTCCTTATTCTCTATTTTGTAAATGCATACATTACCCACATTAGTGTTATTCTCTTCCGAGTCAGCATGTCCCTGTTACTCAATTCGATATTATAGACTTCAAGGAATTGCCCTCTTACAAACTGGAAGTAATCGGCTATTCTACAGTATGAGTTTACTGTATATACTGTACCCGTATGTTAAAGCTGGTACATTGCTGAAAGTCTCAAGTAGAGAGCTTATGTGAGCCAGCATTATAGCAGGAATCACAATGTGAGCTCACTTAAAAGGAAACATGGCTCTGATGATTTAAACATTTGCTGTGTCTGCTGTTAATCTTGACCTAATTCCACATTTTTGCTGACTTGTGCAACGCAGGACTTTGTTATGTATATACAGAGCGAGAGGCACGAAGAGCAAGAGGGGGGTGGGGGGGAAGAGATATAATATTGATAGATTTCTCCTTTCCACAACACTTAGCATTTTCATTTTTTATCTTTAATCAAGCAAACAGAATGAAATGAGTTGGCATGTAATGTTTCCGTAGTCAGTAAGCCATTATAAACGTGTGCTTGTGTTCAGTTCCGCTGGGGAGCTGCACAGAAATATGCTTCATTTTTCCTTCAATTCCAAAATTAAATCTAAACTGATAATTGCATTTTTTTTTGCCATATAAACAATGAGATATTTTCACCCACGAAGAAAGCAGTCATTTAACTCTGTGATAGATCTAGTGTGCTGCAGTAACACATCAATAAATACTGTGGGGCTGTAAATTATATTGCAAACTATTTGTTTCTCCTAGCAAAATTCAATGTCCCCAATATAAACATAATCATACTTTCCCTGAAATGGAAAAGTGTCATAATTAAAGTTTTACACAATTGCAAAGCAATTCAAAATTCTTCCCAAAGATTCAGAATATTTTATTTTTTTTAAATGGAATTTATTTTAAAAAAAGATGCCACTCGTATGTCCTGCATACATTTGTATTTATATAATGCCAACAATGTATGCAGAGGTTTACAAAACAAACAATGCAGGAAATTATAAAGTAATAACTGCACCAAACATAATATCAGACAATAAGAAAGGAAATCCCTGCCCCGGAGAGCTTTCAATCACAATCTAAGTGGACAGCAGGTGAAGCAGTATGTGCATGAGATGGCAGTAATCAACGCCGCAGACAGGGGAGGGGGGGAGCTGGGACAGTTGTCCTGGACCCAGCGGCTGTGGAAGTTGCTGGAAGTTGGATCCAGTGGTTGGGCCCAACTTCTGAGTCGGGCTGCCGGGTCTCGGTTTGCTGGTAAAGCTTGGCTGTAAGGGTGACAGTGAGGGGGAGTTTGGCTGTAAGGGTGACAGTGAAGGAGAGTTTGGCTGTAAGGGTGACAGTGAGGGAGAGTTTGGCTGTAAGGGTGACAGTGAGGGAGAGTTTGGCTGTAGGGGTGACGGTGAGGAAGGGTTTGGCTGTAAGGGTGATGGTGAGGGAGAGTTTGGCTGTGGAGGTGGCTGTGAGTGAGAGTTTGGTTGTTGGGGTGAGAGTGAGGGATAGTTTGGCTGTACGAGTGACAGTGTGGGACAGTTTGGCTTTAGGGGTGACAGTGAGGGAGAGTTTGGCTGTAGGGGCTACAGTGAGGGAGAGTTTGGCTGTAGGGGTGACAGTGAGGGAGAGCTTTGCTGTATGGGTGACAGTGAGGGAGAGTTTGGCTGTAGGGGCTACAGTGAGGGAGAGTTTGGCTGCAGGGGTAGCAGTGAGTGAGAGTTTGGCTGTAGGGTTGACAGTGAGGAAGAGTTTGGCTGTAGGGGTGACAGTGAGGGATAGTTTGGCTGTAGGAGTGACATTGAGGGAGAGTTTGGCTGTTGGAGTGACAGTGAGGGAGAGTTTGGCTGTACGGATGACAGTGAGGGAGAGTTTGGCTGTAGGGGTGACAGTGAGGGAGAGTTTGGCTGTAGGGTTAGCAGTGAGGGAGAGTTTGGCTGTACCGGTGACAGTGAGGGAGAGTATGGCTGTAGTGGTGGCAGTGAGGGAGAGTTTGGTTGTTGGGGTGACAGTGAGGGACAGTTTGTCTGTAGGGGTGGCAGTGAGGGAGAATTTGGTTGTTGGGGTGACCGTGAGGAGTAAGGAGACAGCTACAAATTTGTTACTACATGCACATTGTGCACATCATCCTCCCTCTCAGACCAAAGGTATTCCCTGAAGTGAGTTCATGCGGTTGAGACCCAATTGCTCTACTACAACTCTTTACTAATAGACCGAATTATCTTAAATTGAGATGTAAAGAGATTGGTTATAGCAACTAACTAGGTTTATTGTTACTTTTCATGATCAGTGGTTACAACCACGACAGATTTGAGCTCCTGTGGTGGACTGAATCTTCTTTTGCTGGCTGCCCATCTCTTTTTGAGCGCGTTAGTGGTTCTAACCGCATGACCCAGATCATTTAATGCCTCCAGTATGTCTGTACAATTCCAAAAGTGTGGGGAAACAGCCTCAGGTGAGGAGAATCCGGCTTGTGCAGCCAACACAACACAGACAAAGGAATTTGTGCCTCGCCATGGTGCGATTTCCCCCACTATTGATTTTAAAAAGCCGGGACAAGAGTGCACATTCTTTTTGTGTGCACGGCGCACGCGGGGGGGGGGGGGGTTCCCATACGGGAGCCACGAGGAGGACACGCCAGAACGGGGGACTTCACCTGTATCCCTTGTAGCAAGATAGATACACAGACGGAGAAATCAGGCATGAGTCACATTGAAGGGCAAGAGTCCAAAGAGAGCGATATAGAAGGGAGATACATCAGGAAGCTTGGTTCTTTCTGGTAGTGATCTAAGACCTTTTTATCTGCACAGTTTCAGCTCAGACAACAAAGATGAAATGTTACAATTTATTGTTTATTGAACATAATTCAGCACGATCCAGGAAGAAAATTAATTTTTGCCCATCCGAGTCTGAATTTCACAATATATATTTCCCCTCACCAGTAGATATCTTGCAAACAACAATCTCCGACCTGGAACAAAGAAAGCGAGATCATAGTGGCCAGGAAAGGACCCAAATTATTCCAAAAGGTAGTGACTGTTTTTGATGCTCACAATGTTTCTACTGCTAATGAACTTTATATTCAATCAGAGGAACAATGCGAACAATTCAATTTCCATAAGCATGCTGATAACAAAAGAGAACTAAAGATAAAACCCTCTGAGCCTCGGGTCTTGGACTCTCGTCTGGTTTGTGGTTCGGAAACATCCTGAATTCCAAGTATAGGGGGGGGGGACTATTTTATTTGGTGAATTGGGCAGGTTATGGGATTGAAGGGAAGTCATGGAAGTTGGTCACTCAGATTTACACTTCTCACTTGATCCCCAGTTTTCATGTTAGACACCCTGAAAAACCTGGCAGTAGAAGGAGGCCTAAGAGAGGGAGTAATGTCATGATTCCCTCCTGCAATACTCGTCTTATACCTGTAGGGGCGCACAGAGTAGTCGGGGTCAGGCCCAGAACTGGTATGAACCAGAACAGTCAATGAGGCCAGCTGCTATCCTAGTTGTGTTATGAAACTGTTCAGGACGTGCTGACAGGCGCATGCGTGAGCTGCCGTTTGCCTATTGGGCGATATGTCCTTACTCGCGAGTGTACTTAAAGTGAGTGTCCTTAAACTGGGGTATGCCTGTATTGCTGTTTCATGTAGCATTGCAGCTTCTTGCAGTTTACTTTAGTTTGTCTAGTTTTTTCCTTCGCACTTTGTGTCGTTGTCCCCCCCTCCCCCCCTTGCTTTTTATCTGTCCCTAAGCTACCATAGCTTTTTAGTGTAGCTCTGCACTTTTTGGAGACTTCATTTTATTTTCCCTGTCTTATTATTTTTGTTACATTAAATTATATCAGTTTTTATATATTTCAATCTCCTGTCTTTTGTGAGTTTCCATGTTACCACCGAAGGTTCCATACATCTTGATACTGCCTAACACGTTGAGCTTGTGACTATCAAGTATGACCACTGCCTCTGCCATGTCCTTCAGATACATCTGCCATCTGTTCTCTGATTCTGACAAAAGCTTATTTCTTGATTTTGCCTTCATCTTTCCCCCTAATCTGGCATTCACTGGTGGATCATCACTACCAGTTCTCCCAGCTGAGCTAGAACATATGACCCAGCATCATCCTAACACACTATTCCTGCTGGAAACGTCCCAGTTCAGCAGATATGAACCACAATATTCCTGCACTAAAAGTGTGCATTGACCATGATGAAGCGATGAAGGGATAATGATAAATGGAATGTTGCCCGTTGTGGTATCGTTCCACTCTGAAATGCATAAGCATTATGCTGAACCTATGTGAGATAAATATCCTAAAGACAAAGTAAGCCTGGACAGAAGTCAATAATATACAGTGCATCACCTTCAGAAAGCCACATGGTTCTAGTGGAAAAAAATTCTCCATGGTAATAACATATTGAATTTCCATTAACAACCCCGACCTGAGACATGACTGATGTAATGTAATGTAATAGGAAAGCAAATTGAATAACTGTGACATCCACCTTGCTACAAGACCTGTATAGCATACTAGCCAACCTAGCATATAGGTAGTGTCCAATACTGTATATTGAAATGATAGACTACACTTATACAACCCATTATTAAGGAATCTGCTGCAGACTCTTTCAGTCCAGAAATAGTTAAGCACTTCGTTGATTTTGTGTACAAATTCTCCTTGCATCATACATTATGCTCAGATCCTTTTACAACACATACATAGCAGTGGATTTATCAAGATCGCTCATATCTTGTCATTTTAACTCTGCATCATTTATTATGCTGCCAAAGACAGAGGTCATTACACTCTGCTCATATTACTCGACCTCTCTGCAGCATTTGATACTGTGGACCACCCTCTCCACATACTCTATACTCTTGATATTCATAACAAAGCTCTATCCTGGATCTCCTCTTCCCTCTCCCATCGTACATTCAGTGTCTCTTCTGCTAACACCTCCTCTATCGATCTCTCTGTGGGGATACCCCAGGGCTCTGTCCTGGGACCTCTCCTCTTTTCTCTGTAAACACTCTCTCTAAGTGGTAAAAGGTATAAAATAAGTGTATACAAGCGCTAGTGCAACAATATTGAACAAACAGGAGAAACAAAACCTGAGATACAGTCCTAGAGGTCTCTCTAAGTGACCTAATAACATCTCTTGGGTTTAAATATCACCTCTATGCTGACGACACACAAATTTACTTTTCAACCCCTGACCTTACACCTGCTGTACAGACCAAAGTTTCTGAATGTCTCTCTGCGATATCATCCTGGATGGCCCTCCGCCACCTTAAACTTAACATGGCAAAAACAGAGCTCGTCATACTTCCTTCCAAACCTGGCCCTACTACCTCCTTCCACATTACTGTTAGAAGTGCCATCATTCACCCAATAGCCCAAGCATGCTGCTTAGGGATCACACTCGACTCCTCTCTCACATTCTCCTCTCACATTCAAAACATTTCTAAAACCTGTCGCTTTTCCCTCTGCAATATCACAAATATATGCCCTTTCCTCTGTTGCTCGACTGCTAAAACTCTGACTCAGGTCCTCATTCTCACACCCGTCTTGATTACTGTAACCTCCTGCTGTCCGGCCTTCCTGCCTCTCACCTGTCTCCCCTACAATCTATCCTAAACGCTGCTGCCAGAATCACTCTACTCTTTCCTAAATCTGTCTCTGTAACCTAATCACATCTCTTGTGTTCCAATATCACCTCTATGCTGACGACACACACATTACTTCTCAGCCCCTGATCTTACACCTGCTGTACAGACCAAAGTTTCCGAATGTCTCTGTAAGAGACGTGTGCAGAGGTACGCAATAGAGACTGGTTTTAAGGTGAACTAAAAATAAGGCTTTTATTGCGCCTGCTTCTTTAACACATGAAAATCATCAAACGTATGCAAATAAGGGGTTAAACAAAGCTTCTGCTCCACTTGGGACTATTTCTAGGGAAACATACAGTATGCAGTCCAGAACTCCCTTTAGATATCATGTTTCCCAGCCCCTAACATATAGTTTGATATGTGCAGATATACAACAGTCTTAGAAAGTATAGCTTATCTGTCTCTCTGGTAGCAGTAGGGGGAATCCTTCTCTGCTCTCCTGGCGCAGCCTTTTTGTCCTAAGGCACTTTCAGGTTTTAGAAGTCTTCTCCCCTTGTTGTCTTGTTGTCTGGCTGTCAGTCTACAGCTCTCAAGACCTCTCTGTCCCTTCCTGTTTAAGCCCACGTGGGAGCTCAGGAGTCTCTCCTTCCTGTTTCAGGAGGAGCCTTTTCTCTAACAAACCTCCAATCTGCCAGGTGCTGGCCAAATAACCAGCACACTGCTGGATTAGAGGCAAGTTTTCTGAACAGGGATAAGTCCCCTGTTACAGTCTCTCTGCGATATCATCCTGAATGGCTCTCCGCCTACTTAAACGCAACATGTCAAAAACAGAGCTCCTCATATTTCATCCCAAATCTGGCCCCACTACCTCCTTCCACACTACTGTAGGAAGTTCTGTCATACACCCGCAAGCACCCTGCCTAGGGGTCACACTCGACTCCTCTCTCACATTCTCCTCTCACATTCAAAACGTATCTAAAACCTGTCACTTTTCCTCCGCAATATTACAAAGATACGCCCTTTCCTCTGATGCTCTACTGCTAAAACTCTGACACAGACCCTCATTCTCTCCCGTCTCGACTACTGTAACCTTCTGCTGTCTGGCCTTCCTGCCTCTCATCTGTCTCCCCTACAATCTATCCTAAATGCTGCTGCCAGAATCACTCTACTATTTCCGAAATCTGTCTCCCTTGCTGAAATCCCTCTCCTGGCTTCCTATCAAATCCTGTATCACACACTTAATTATCGTCCTCACTTTTAAAGCTTTAAAGCTTTAAAGCTCCTCCTTACATCTCAGCCCTAATTTCTCGCTTTACACCATCCAGACTCTTGTGTTCCGTTCAAGAATGTCTTCTCTCTACCTCCTTTGTATCTAAAGCCCTCTCCCGTCTTAAACCTTTCTCACTGAATACACCACACCTCTGGAATGCCCTTTCCCTCAATACCTGACTAGCACCCTCTCTATCAATCTTTAAGACCCACCGTAAAACACACCTGCTTAACGAAGCATATGAGTAGCTCTGTGGCTAATACTATACACCTGATACATAAAGCTTGGCCCCTTGCAGACACTCACTTACCAGAACGTCCTCCTACTGTCTCTGTATGTTCTTCCTTCCAACCAATTAGATTGAAAGCTAATCGGAGCAGGGACTCCTCTTCCTAAATGTTAATTTTTATGTCTAAAGCACTTATTCCCATGTTCTGTTATTTGTATTATTTGTTATTTATATCATTGTCATGTGAATTACTGCTGTGACACGCTATGTAGATTAATGGTGCTATATAAATAAAGACATACAGTACATACATGTGTAGGCATGGCTGGTACTGGCTATCCTTCTGCCGCTCACTGTCAAGTATGTCCTGATAGCTGCAGGCTGTGGCAGGCTAGCTTCTTGGGTTTTCCCCCTCAGGCAGCCTCCCTGGGTGACACGGGGGTGGAGGTGACAGGTGATTGGTCTGTGTGCAGCCAATCCGGGTGCAGACCTTGTGCCCTTCCCCTCTGTGCTAGGGAGGAGGCATGCCAAATTATAGTCAGTCTGAGTCTCTCCCGGCTGGGATTGAGATGTGCTCTCAGCCCATTAGGGGGCTAAGGAGAATAGATCCTACAGATTGCAAGGCCTCAATTCTAAGAAAAGGTCAGGCCCCATCCAGAGGCTTAGGATCCCATACTGAGACATGTATTCACTGTAATAACACCTGCACTGGATTCAATAAAAGGATCCTGTTTTATATACCCCTGCTTAAGCTACAGTCTATTGGATAGGGGTATGAATGATGAATTTCACAGTAGGGACTGTCTCCAGCCACACTGGAGCCTGCTGTGAATGGAGGTGTTGCATCAGTTAGGAAGAACACAGCCTGAAGACATCCAAAAACCTGTCCTTTTTCCCTATACCAATGCGGACCCTCAGTATCTCCTGGAACCTAACAGATATGAAGCACAACAACACCGGTAACAAGGGCCAGATCTCCCAGAGGTGGGGGAAACAGCGCTACACATGTCTATGTATCAAAGTCTTTGATTGGTTACAAGTTTGGTCCTCTTGCAATAGTGAACATTTTGGAAGTGGTTATAAAAGAATTAGGGAGGATATAGTCAGCACAATACTAGAAAGAGATTTACCACATTTTCAATCTATAATTGGGGCCGTTTCTCTTTCTTTTTGGGTCAACTAAATCTGCCATGTCATAGGTGGCGTTAATCTCTCTTCCAACACATCTGTGCCAAGATATACTGTAAGAAGCAAGATTAACAAGCTGCACTAGAACTTCTAATCAATAGGAGAGCTAAAAATCAATCATTTACTGTATAAGATCTTTTAGATGAAGGTTCAGCCAATGGATATAGCAGTACCTGATAAATAGATAAGTCCAAGAGTATGCTCATACCATACATTAGCATAGTGACGGGTGTATGGGGGAGAGGTGCAACCTAAACCTTGTGTATAAGGCTGCACTTATAGCGCCGGCGACGGGGACAGCGACTTTGCGTCAAAACAAATGCATTGCTGCCGTCGCCTGCGCTTATAGTAAGCGCGACGCGACGGTGCGACAGAGCGACGGCTTGGTCGCGATAGCTGGAAGTCATCTCAATTTGATTTTTCCAACGACCGCAGCCTGAAGTCGCCGGCACTATAAGCATAGCCTAAGACTGACCACTAGCCCTTACCTTCTGCAACCCTAACATTTAATAATATGTTATATTTTTGAAAGCCCTCCCAGGTTGTGTTGTGCTGTACATGCCATTAACCTTTATCCAAAATTGTATTGTATTGTATGTCTTTATTTATATAGCGCCATAAATGTACATAGCGCTTCACAATAGTAATACATATCATATAAATAACAAATAATATAAATCAGGTCATGGGAATAAGTGCTTCAGACATAAAAGTAACATTAAGGAAGAGGAGTCCCTGCTCCGAGGAGCTTACAATCTAATTGGTAGGTAGGGAGAACGTACAGAGACAGTAGGAGGGAATTCTATTAAGTGCGTCTGCAGTGGGCCAAGCTTTATGTATCATGTGTCCAGGATTATCCAGTGCTATTCATATGCATCTTTAAGCAGATGTGTCTTAAGGTGGGTCTTGAAGGTGGATAGAGAGGGTGCTAGTCGGGTATTGAGGGGAAGGGCATTCCAGAGGTGCGGGGCAGAAAGTGAGAAAGGTTTAAGGCGGGAGAGGGCTTTAGATACAAAAGGGGTAGAAAGAAGACATCCTTGAGAAGAACGCAAGAGTCGGGATGGTGCATAGCGAGAAATTAGGGCTGAGATGTAAGGAGGGGCAGAAGAATGTAAAGCTTTAAAAGTGAGGAGGAGAATTGAGTGTGAGATGCGGGATTTGATCGGAAGCCAGGAGAGGGATTTCAGGAGGGGAGATGCGGAGACAGATTTAGGAAAGAGTAGAGTGATTCTGGCAGCAGCGTTTAGGATAGATTGTAGGGGAAACAGGTGAGAGGCAGGAAGGCCGGACAGCAGGAGGTTGCAGTAATAGAGACGTGAGAGAATGACGGCCTGAGTCAGAGTTTTAGCAGTCGAGTAACAGAGGAAAGGGCGTATCTTTGTGATATTGCGGAGGAAAAAGCGACAAGTTTTAGAAACGTTTTGAATATGAGAAGAGAATGAGAGGAATCAAGTGTAACTCCTAGGCAGCGTGCTTGGGCTACTGGGTGAATGATCGTATTTCCAATAGTAATGTGGAAGGAGGTAGTAGGGCCAGGTTTGGGAGGAAGTATAAATACCTGCGGCATGGGGAGATTCATTGACCCACTCAAGCTTGTGGCATCAACTATTTGTTTACAATGCGTTTCAGACACCTTTGGCTGGAGGTATCCAGGATGATGCTCATTTGTTTTTATTGCACCGTAACTTTGCTGCTGCACATCAGAAAGGACAACGGACATATAAAATAGAAAACCTAAGTCATAACATATAGACAATACTCGTCAGTGGGCTGATGCATGTTTAGATCTGTAATGCAGACCGTGGCTTGTGTGTGTATAGGGGCAGATATATGAAGTCTCACTTATTTGGAATCAATCTTATGAATTTTGGAGCACTGGCGATCTCATAGGCTTCAATAAACTTGGATTTCAATTCACTATGGAACTGTCGCTGCTTTCTGCACACCTTGTACATAGAAATCTAGAGCCTGGGTTCTCCACCAATGCCATCAAATGTGTTTCAGGTGCTTATTATTATTATCATGTATTAATAACCCATCAACATGTAGCATTGGTGCCCCTCGGCCACCAGAGACACCCCTCCCTAGGCAGCGACGGACCCGCCGGCTGTTCACAAAGGTGGGGGCCAGTGCAGGGAGCGCTCGGCGTCCCTGAAGCTCCGGCGGCGCACCCAGCTAGCGGGGGCCGCCATGACAAGTTGCGCAAGCATGCGCGGGATCGCGCATGTGCAGAATTAGCTAGAGAGTCACGGCAGCCCTTAGAAAGTCGGGCGAGTGTAGGGACAGCAAGAGAGAGGTTGCGGCGGCCATTGCAGCATCGCAAATGCGCAGTAAAGATCGCGCACGCGGTCCCCATAGGAAAGAGCTGTGCCAAGGACTACAATTCCCAGCAGTCTCTGGGAACTGCCCTTTCACCCTGGTCACAGGCAGCATTGAAGCCAATAGAGCTGGCAGATTCTCATGCTGCAGGGTTGCAACAATGTTGTGTGCAGACAGGGTTTTTGTCAGTTGGAGCTGGGGAGCTGAAGGGGAAGGAAGGGTGCAGAGAGCAAGTGCAGCTCCTGCATCGAGTAAGGTCCCCCACATCCCAGGTAGGCCCCAACTCCCCACCAGGTTAGTGGGTAAGTGCTGAGGGACGGCCCAAGATAGGGAATTTTCCTTAGTGCGTGTGAGTGCTGTCTTGTCAGGGTCACGGCTGGCAGTGCTGTGAGGCCTGACAAGAAGGCATAGTGTTAGCGTGCAGCAAGTTTGCCGTACGCACCCCGCAGGTTGCAGTGCGTGGCTGCGAGTGCTAGTTCTTAGTTAGTCAGGACTGGGAAGAGTTAGGGGAGTGGGGCAGGCTATTAACCCCTGTAGGCCCCTAGGAGTTTCCCCCTAAGCCATCAAGGTTGCTGTGCTGTAGGGACGGCCTATAGTACAGTATTGTTCCTGTAGTTATAAGAGTCAGTTAGGGACTCAGCGGGCGCTGCGCCTCCGTGCAGCAAAGTGGGCGCAGTTCATCATTGCGGCTGCAGCAGTTCTCCGGGTGGGATCGTCCTGGAGGTGGTTCCGGTATTCTTCTGTCGCCGGATCCTTTGTGAAGTGTTGGAGATCCGAGCACCGGAGTGCCCGGGCAGGTACTTTATGTCAACAAGTGCACCAACGGGCCCTTAGTTTAATAGTGACTGCGCAGTCACCCATATCCTATCTCTCTACAAGAGTGCGGGACATTGGGTGGGGATCTTATGGACACGGGGTGGGATCATCCTGTGTTGGGGAAGTGTCCTGTGAGGCGCATTAGTTAGTGTCTCCTCCCGAGAGGGACACCCGTCATTCTGTGCATGTTTATGGAGTGTTATGTTTCCTTAAGTAAACAGTATTGGTTATCATACTTAAGGTGTGTGAGTATTGTATGTGTCCTGCGAGGAACAATTCCTGCTCTGCTAGGAACCATCGCAGGTGGAGGCGCTGCACCGAGTACCGTGTTACTCTTAATATAATTGCCCCAGGTTCCCCGTGGCGGAAGCTCAGCCCTCCTGTGAGCCAAAAGGTAAAGCACCACACCGGGTAACACCGTATGTTCTCCGCACCCACACTAGATCTGCGATTGGGGGGGGAATACCCGTTACATTTGGAGGCGCTGCTGAGATAGACCTGGGGTGCCCTGTTCCATTTTTTTTTTCAAATTGTCCACTTCCTATATTTTTCACCATGTTTGTAAAGTCCGGACAAGAGGTCCTTGCCTGGGCTTTGAGGCAATGTATGGAACCTGGCCGGGTGGTGGCGGTAGGAGGCCTTCCCGCAACTATACCCGCGGTTGAGGTTCAGTACTATATGCGTAGAATTCCTGGGTGGCCATGTGCATGTGTCTTAGAGGAAGAACAGGATCCCACGTCCACATGGAAAACCATACTTTTTGTGGCAATCCCCACTGCGGATATATGCCTGGCAGAGGCACCGTCCGCCCTGTGTATGCCCGGGGGCCCATCTGAGGGGTACCCCCTAGTCTACGCCGACCCAGCCAAATGGCGTCTCCCGCCAAAGCAGGAGAGCGCACGTGCTGCTGACTGCAAGCCTGCACTAAATTGTGTCGAAGAAATCTGTCCGGGTTTGGCGCGAAAATCAGAGCCCCTCCCCTGTAATGTGAGTGACTCAGCGCAGAGCCAGAACCACTCCCTTGTAGAAAGTGCCCCCCCTTCACATTCCACCAGGGGGAGTAAGCACTGTGTTTTTCAACCATACAGTGATACACTAATAGACTCTTTCTTCTCTGAGGATGAGATGATGTATGAGGATGAGATAGACTGTCAGGACATACACCCCAATGTGTATGTGGCCTGGCGAGCGCAAGGAGTAGATGGCCTTATGCTAATGTGCCCCTGCCTGCAAGAAGCCTATGACGAGGGAGCCGACCTGTCCCAGTTACCGCTAGACTTCAAGACGACTGAGGTAGGCGGAGAACCGGGTATACAGTGTTTTAGTCCCACCTGTGACTGTTCTAGAGGTGCACTGGCGTGGGAGCCCGAATGTGAATGCTGCGGTGTACGGTTCTTGAAGCCTATTACACCCCAGGCTTCGGAATCTGTGGAGAAAGAAGCGGGGAAGCCTGACCCCTCTGCAAAAGTGAGGGACACTGCTAATCAGTCTGTCCTAATTCCAGCGGCCTCAGTAGACCCGTGTGTTCACAACCATGTTGCAGAACCGGTTCCAGACCCTCTCAAAGGGGACGGCTTAGTGGTGGAGCAGGAACCACAGAGCCCAGACCAGCCGATGCCGGAATCACAGGGTAAGGTGTCTATACCGCCATCTTCTTTTAGTGATTCCAGCGACCAACCTCTCGTGGTGATGCGCCTGCCGTCGGACCACTCTAGTGAAGTCATCGAACCAATTATTTCGGTGGATACAGAGCCTGCTGTGGGCCCGTGGGCCCTGGAGGAGGTGTATCCCGATGTTGCGGACCCTGCTGTGGGCCCATGTGTCCTACAACGGCCAGCCCGGCCTACTACGATGGTACCATCGGTCCTAGGCTTGGGACCCGTACCTAACGAAGACGAGGGTGAGTCGACTGCCCCAGGGGTGTCTGGTGTGAGCCTCCAGGTGACCGCGGAGCACGGTAGCTCCTTAAGTCTGGTCACCAGGGTGAATGGCTCCACTCTGCATCGCGTCCTGGCGGAGGTGTCCTCCTTAGATGGTAGTTGTCCAGTGGTGCGAGTGGACCCCTACCTACCTGCCCGTGTTCCAGATGAAGAGGAACCCATCGCAAGCCAGTGGAGTGGTGAGGAACCTCCTTACTTCCCACCGGCTCCTGATCTGAGTGTGAGCCCGTGCGCTTCGACATCAGTGGTCCCAGGACTGGGATCCAACATTCCCGAGGTTCCAGCAAGTAATTGGACTGTCCCAGAAGTGCCGGGGACAGGTTCCGATACAGCCGAGGTGGGAAATGACAGCGTCCCCGAGGACCTGTTGGTCACCGTGAAGCACCACAGTGGTAAGGTATCTACCCTTTACCCCCTGCCAGGTGACACAGAGACTTTGCGGAAAGAGACATTGTCCATTGCTCGCTTCCCAGTGGGAGCCTCACAAGTGTGTAGGGACAAAGACTGTGTGGAGAAGGATTCAGGGAAAGCTGCCTCCTTTAAGCCCAAAAAGGAGCGCTCCATTCACCATGTGGTGGACCGCGGGAAAGGTCCCGATCTCCTGGCCTACCGAATCAATGCTGCGGATGGCCGGGTAAAGGCCTGGTTAAGAGACACTGTGCTATTCCTTCCACCAGGGGGAGGAAGTAGTACAGAACCGGTGACTGTCACCCCAGAGCGTGCTCTACAAGAGATTTTTCTGGGGGAGGCTCACGGACGCAAAAGTGAGGTACCCCCACATGATCAGTTAGGGGCACCCCACAAATGGTCTCAGCTAGTCTCGGGTACAGTATGTGAATTGCCATGTACCCTGATGTTTAAAGGTAAGTTGATAAGTTGTATTTTCTGTGCAATGCATTTTGATTATATAACTTTTATGTCGAGTGATGTCGTTCCCCAAGCGGGGACGTTGGATTTTTCACCAGGGGGAGAGTGTAGCTTGGTGCCCCTCGGCCACCAGAGACCCCCCTCCCTTGTGTCAGCGCGGTCGCGGGTGCCATCGGAGGCAGCGACGGACCCACCGGCTGTTCACAAAGGTGGGGGCCAGTGCAGGGAGCGCTCGGTGTCCCTGGAGCTCCGGCGGCGCACCCAGCTAGCGGGGGCCGCCATGACAAGTTGCACGAGCGTGCACGGGATCGCGCATGCGCAGAATTAGCTAGAGAGTCACGGCAGCCCTTAGAAAGTTGCGCGAGTGTAGGGACAGCAAGGGAGAGGTTGCGGCGGCCATTGCAGCATCGCAAATGCGCAGTAAAGATCGCGCACTCGGTCCCCATAGGAAAGAGCTGTGCCAAGGACTACAATTCCCAGCAGTCTCTGGGAACTGCCCTTTCACCCTGGTCACAGGCAGCATTGAAGCCAATAGAGCTGGCAGATTCTCATGCTGCAGGGTTGCAACAATGTTGTGTGCAGACAGGGTTTTTGTCAGTTGGAGCTGGGGAGCTGAAGGGGAAGGAAGGGTGCAGAGAGCAAGTGCAGCTCCTGCATCGAGTAAGGTCCCCCACATCCCAGGTAGGCCCCAACTCCCCACCAGGTTAGTGAGTAAGTGCTGAGAGACGGCTCAAGATAGGGACGCTGCCCTTAGTGCGTGTGAGTGCTGTCTTGTCAGGGTCACGGCTGGCAGTGCTGTGTGGCCTGACAAGAAGGCATAGTGTTAGCGTGCAGCAAGTTTGCTGTACGCACTCCGCAGGTTGCAGTGCGTGGCTGCGAGTGCTAGTTCTTAGTTAGTCAGGACTGGGAAGAGTTAGGGGAGTGGGGCAGGCTATTAACCCCTGTAGGCCCCTAGGAGTTTCCCCCTAAGCCATCAAGGTTGCTGTGCTGTAGGGACGGCCTATAGTACAGAATTGTCCCTGTAGTTATAAGAGTCAGTTAGGGACTCAGCGGGCGCTGCGCCTCCGTGCAGCAAGGTGGGCGCAGTTCATCATTGCGGCTGCAGCAGTTCTCCGGGTGGGATCGTCCTGGAGGTGGTTCCGGTGTTCTTCTGTCGCCGGATCCTTTGTGAAGTGTTGGAGATCCGAGCACTGGAGTGCCCGGGCAGGTACTTTATGTCAACAAGTGCACCAACGGGCCCTTAGTTTAATAGTGACTGCGCAGTCACCCATATCCTATCTCTCTACAAGAGTGCGGTACATTGGGTGGGGATCTTATGGACACGGGGTGGGATCATCCTGTGTTGGGGAAGTGTCCTATGAGGCGCATTAGTTAGTGTCTCCTCCCGAGAGGGACACCCGTCATTCTGTGCATGTTTATGGAGTGTTATGTTTCCTTAAGTAAACAGTATTGGTTATCATACTTAAGGTGTGTGAGTATTGTATGTGTCCTGCGAGGAACAATTCCTGCTCTGCTAGGAACCATCGCAGGTGGAGGCACAGTCCACTACAGGAGAGTCCAAACTCCAACTGCAGGCTCCACAGCAGGGATTTACATACGTGATGCAAATGAGATAAAAGAAAAGAAAAACAATCATAGTGCAACAATGATAAATGCAAACATATAGGACTCACAAGACAAACACAAAACAATAACAGGTAGGCTGACTAATATTAATAAGGAGTAAATTTAATAGACAACTAAAAAACGCTTGAAGCAGATTTCGGATCCGGTTGGTAAAACCGGAATCCTACTTACAAGATGTCCAATACAAATAAGCAGTGATGCACGGTGATGGGACTCCAGCAGCAGCTATTCGTAGACTCGTGGCAATCAGGCAGATGCTCTGATCACTTCCTGGGTTCTGTATCCGGATGTAAGTCACCCTGGGTTGGTCTCCGGTTTCTCCTGGTGCTTGCTGCCACTCCGTTGCCGGAAGTGCGTCACGGGAGGCGGAACAAATGTTCGAAACTCCCTTCTCCTGCTCAAATGTCTGGACAAACTCCTGTATTGCTCTGCTGACAAGCTAGTACTCTCTCTTCCAACTGCCCAACGCGTTTCGTGCGCATGCGCACTTCATCAGGGGAAGATTGGACACAACACATGTAATCATTATATACTATCAGGGTGGACGCCATTGGATAATGAATAAAAACAATAAAATGACGTAGTACCTTAGTTGATTGGTCTAAACCTCTGTCAGTCATGTGTTGTGTTAAACACAGCCTACCTAACATACTACACAAACACAATAAAAACAACCATAAAAACATATGACAAACAAAAAATGCACTTAATTACTCTTATGAAATAATATACAATGTTGTAACTAATCCTCAGGTATAACAGCAAAACATGTATAGTGTACATCAAAATGCACTCAAATGGAGGGATAGAAATCCAATGACATACTAGGTGTAAGAACCATTTTAAAATGCGTATACTATTTAATAAATATATATAAAATAAAATCTATTAGTTTCTTAGATGTTGTTATAGAGAAACTATTTTTTAAAAATTATTATTATTTTAAATCACTTATTTAAAAAAAAATTATTATTATTTGTAAAAATTATTCTAAAAAATTATTTTAAAAAGACACCTAGTTCAAAATCAATATTGAGACCATTGGGGGAGAGGGTTTTCAACTCGTAGATCCAATAGGCTTCACGCCTACTGATCTGGTCGAGCTGATTTCCCCCCCTCCAATTAGCTGGTGCGGTCTCAATAGCCTGGCACCTAAGTCCAATTGGACTTTTGTTATGGTGAATGCTAAAATGATGCGAGACGCTATGTGTCGTTAAACCTCGTTTAATATTATAAATATGTTCATATACCCTCCTCTGGTAGCACCTACCTGTCCTGCCCACATATTGTAGGCCGCACGGGCACTCTAGTAGGTATATCACAAAGGTGGTATGACAGTTAATCGATGTTTTAATAGTATATGTTTTTGAGGTGACATTTGATTTAAATATTTTTGTATTGTGGCTGAACGTGCAGGCTATACATTTAGTGCATTTGAAAAAGCCCTTATTAATATTAGCTACTTTAGATTTAAAATGGTCAAGTGGACAACTCGGTGCCAGTCGAGTTTTAATGTTTGAAGCTTTAGTAAAAATAATATTAGGTCTATCAGGGAGATATTGTGCTAATGTCTGATCACATAGAAGGATTGGCCAATGCTTTTTTGAAATCTGGCGAATTTTTGGTGCCATTTCATTGTATTGAGTAACAAAGGCCACTCCGCCATTGTGTTCTTTTCCCTTGTGGGGATTATTAGATAAATTATTAGTTTTATTTTTATATTCCAAAAGGGTATCCCTTTCAATGTCGTCTTCTTGCAGGGACGCTTCTACTAGTATGTTCTCTTGATATTTTCTTTCGCGAAACTTGTCTTTCAGCTTATCCGCCTGAATAGCGAACTCCTCTGGATTTGAGCAGTTACGCTTCAGGCGGATGAGTTGTCCTTTCGGGATGTTGCGAATCCAACCAGGGTTATGTTGGCTGTCTGCCCTAAGATAGGTGTTGGCCTGAACTGGTTTAAAATACGTTTTAGTTTGAATTTCATTGTTACTTATGTATATGCTTAGGTCAAGGAATTCTATGTGATCTTTGTGATAATTAAATGTAAATGATAAATCCCTATCGTTAGAATTTAAATAAATAAAAAACGAATCCAGCTGCTCCTGGCTGCCCGACCAAACAAATATAATGTCATCTATGAAACGGCGCCAGAGCACCAGATGTGCCCCAAGTGGACAGTTGTTCCAAATATAATCTTCTTCCCAACTGTCCATAAATAAATTAGCATAGCTAGGGGCAAATCTGGTGCCCATCGCCATTCCACAGATCTGAAGGAAAAATTGTGCATTAAATTGAAAATAATTGTGAGTTAAAATAAACTTAATACTATCTAGTAAAAATGATTTAAGTGCAGGTGAAGTAGTGGAATCTGATTCTAACCTGCGTGACACCGCCTGACATCCCTTTCCATGATTGATGGTGGTATATAGAGATGTGACATCGGCAGTTACCCATGTGTATTCAGGCCGCCATTCTAGATCTCTCAGTATTTGGAGAATGTGCGTTGTGTCACGCAGGTAGAACTTGCCTTGACTGACCAAAGTTTGAAGGTGATGATCTATAAATAATGACAAATTTGAAGTGAGTGATGAGATGCCTGAAATGATCGGTCTACCGGGGGGCTGTGTAATGCTCTTGTGTATTTTGGGGATAAAATAAAAAATAGGTGTACGTGAACACTTAATGTACAAAAACTCTAATTCTTACTGTGATATTGCTCCCTTGTCAAGACCCTTGTTTAGTAGAGTTTTTAGTTCGATTTCAAACGGACCTAAAGGATTAGTGGCAAGTGGGAGGTAAGTGGCTGTATCTCCAATTAATCTCATTGATTCTTTTAGATAGTATTGAGTATCCATCACCACTATACCCCCCCCCCTACCCCTTTGTCAGCAGGTTTTATTACAATCGATTATTATCTACCAATTTTTTACCAACCGGATCCGAAATCTGCTTCAAGCGTTTTTTAGTTGTCTATTAAATTTACTCCTTATTAATATTAGTCAGCCTACCTGTTATTGTTTTGTGTTTGTCTTGTCTTGTGAGTCCTATATGTTTGCATTTATCATTGTTGCACTATGATTGTTTTTCTTTTCTTTTATCTCATTTGCATCACGTATGTAAATCCCTGCTGTGGAGCCTGCAGTTGAAGTTTGGACTCTCCTGTAGTGGACTGTGTCTCATATTTGGACTCCACAATAGTTCCTATTTTGGACTTTAAAGGCGCCGGTTTGTATTGTTATTGTTTGTTCTGTTACTAACTGTGTTTTGGGTTAGTTTTAATCAGGCAGCCTTGCCCTATATGTAATAGGTTGGGTGCATTTATTTACACCCCTTACATTTTATTGATTATTGTTTATTGGTAGATCACTTTTTATGTTATTCACTCTAGTCTTATAGCGCTATTCACACCACCCTTTTTCTCTGTATCGCAGGTGGAGGCGCTGCACCGAGTACCGTGTTACTCTTAATATAATTGCCCCAGGTTCCCCGTGGCGGAAGCTCAGCCCTCCTGCGAGCCAAAAGGTAAAGCACCACACCGGGTAACACCGTATGTTCTCCGCACCCACACTAGATCTGCGATTGGGGGGGGGAATACCCGTTACAAACATATTGTACATTGCAGTACAAAGGGGTTGTGAAAACTATAACAAAACAATTAACATTAACATTCACTAGAACAGTAGACATAGGGCTCTGGTGTGAAGCGCTATGTACATTAATGGCGCTATATAAATAAAGACATACAATGCAATACAATAAAAAGAGTTTTCAGTGTAAACGGATGGGGAACTGGAAACGGTATTGTGTAAGCCTTTGAGAAAGAGGTTGATGTGTTTCTGAAGGTTGTTTATTGCAAAGTTAGGAGCTGGTACACTCTTATTAAGCTAACAGATGATAGGTGTTAAGCTAAAGGCAGAATGAGGAAGATTGAGGCTATCAGCAGGATATTGTGTAGACTTCCTTGCAGAAAGCTTCTACCACTGGAAATGTGGGCAAGATGAATAGCCTTCACCCCAAAGGAGTTCACTCCAATGAAATAAAACTTCACTTTGAATTACTCTTGATTAAAAATAAAAGAAAAGTGATGTGCATACAGAACAAAAATAGAATGTATATATATATTTAAAAGGAATTAAAATAGAGGGGTCACACAGGGCGAGGGAATGGGCAGAAAAGTATTATCAATAATGTGGAAGCAATTTTCCTACAATACGATGTTTACAGTAGGAAAGTGAACAGTCCAAGTTACGCTGGGATATACCATAGGATCCTGCTTTGGTTCACTTGACTGATAACAGTGGAAACGGTATTGTGGAGGTCTTGGATAAAGAGGTTGTTTATTGCAAAGTTAGGAGCTGGGACACTGTTATTATGGTAACAGATGATAGGTGTTAAGGTAAAGGCAGGAGCAGGAAGATTAAGGCAGAAGGAGGATATTGGTTAGACTTCCTTGAAGAAAGCTTCTGCCACTGCAAGAACTTAAAAATGCTATTAATTATTCACAAACAGATTGCAGTGGCCAATAAAGAATATAGCCCTATCAATTCTGCAATATGTACAGAATATTAATAATATAAAGTCTGGGTGGTTTCTTTCTGCAAAGCTCTTCTGTCTAATGTGTAATAAATCCTGGAGTAACAGTGACATCCAGTGCCCAGAAACAGGAACACAATGTTTTCTTTCAACTCCCTAGAAACTGAATTAAAAAGTATTATTTAGCAAAAAGCAACGTGTACTACACTTTTAATGTTATTGCGTGCTGTTGCAGAAAACCACTGTTATTGGCACATTTTTTTTTTTTAAAAAAGAGAGAAAAAACAATAATAAAGAAAAACAAAAAGGATCAAAGTGATCTATGTTAAAGAGTTAATCATATGTATATATAAAAGGAAGGTTGAGTGCTTTTTGTTATTTGTCACAGCCGGCGGTGGGGTGATGTTCAGATTGCCAATGGTAAGATTGGATCAGCGATCCAGTGGCAATAAGGTGGGGGAGGTGTTGCTGGGCTGTGGCTACGACAGCCCGGTCTGGTGATGACCTTCCAGTTTGGCCGGATTTTATATATCTCCTGCTAAGCTGATTACAGCTAGTGGGTTTGGGCGTCTTCATGACACAGGTGGTTTAAAATAACCACGGGTGTGTGCGCAATCTGGCGCTGCCGGTATGGTGGTGTGTGCAGAATCTAACGCTGCCGGTATTTTTTATTTATTTATAAAAATGTTTTACCAGGAAGTAATACATTGAGAGTTACCTCTCGTTTTCAAGTATGTCCTGGGCATAGAGTTATAACAATACATGGTTACATTAAACGAACAGAGGTTATACAGTCAATTCACAGACATTTCATGGACAGATAGAGTAGGAAAATTGGGTACAGGGGATAAAGGACTTGTGATTTTCTGATTGAAATAGAGCAGCTTTAACATCACTTTAGCATCACCAAACAGCAGCAAATGGCTCACACCCTTTGGCTGCACCAAAGGCTGTCCGCCTTTGGGGCAACGCAGATGTACACTGGGGTGGTTGATTTTCAATGCAGCGGTGAACAAAAAGTTATTTGTGTCCTCTTGGCTCATTAACATTCCAGTGGGTGGGGTTGACATTCCACAAAGTAAAAGCACATGTGAACCCTTAGCACGCTGGTCCTGTGCAGAGGGGAGCAGCTCTTGGGGAGCCCCATCAGGCTACCCGCCTTTGTGGCAACGCAGATGCCCAGCTTAAATGGGGTATAACAGAAGTTACTCAGAGGGACAAGGGGGGCCAGGTCCAATACCAGTAAAGCAACTAAGCAGATATACCCACCTCTGAGTGTAAGGGTGGGCACTTAAGGAAGCACAGTATTTATAAATAACCATGAAAAATAGTACAACGTTGTCATGTATGTGTGGTGTGTCCCCGTGCCTGGGGACATGAATAAAGACTGATGTTGTACTACAAAGGTTCCTGGTGCCAATTATTTTCACCCTTGCTACCTCATCACCCAGACACCTGAATACAGCACCCTGAGTCAAGGTAACCCATGTTCTGTAGCCACATATTGTATACCGATGTAATCTCCCTAGAAGCCAGGCAGGCAGGGTTACAAATAGTTTAAATATGTTTACCAATATGAATCCCCCACCTAGTCAACTTTTAGCTAACCACATCATATGCTTTGTCAACAATTATAGTTAGAAACATTGTTACTGTATTAGTGAGATGCCATTGAATTAGGGAGGCTTGGTTTCTATTCGTTCTCCCAGAACCCCTGGCTTGTCTCATCCTCAATGCTTACTGGTTCCCTCCAACCCACCCTCCAAGTGAGCATAGTGGCATTTTCAGACAGGGATTAAAGTTTTGTGTGATTCTGTCTGTCATTGTGCTCTATCCCAGCAGGCATTTTACTGAGACTTTCCACATATGCAGTTGCTACTTCAGACCTTCTAACATTGGGCACATGGAAATACTGTAGGTACAGTATAGTACACTTTAGTTCCTTTATCAATGTACGACATAGGATCTTACAATCAAGTAAGAACCTCCTACGAGAGGCATAATACGTGTAATTTATTATGCGCAAAGAATGAACCAATAAGACACCTGTATTTTGCTTAAATATATGCAGTACCCTGCTGGAAATCTTTCCATTCAGTATTGGTCCCTGAAGGCAATGTATGGGTTAATCCTATGCAGGGCCTGCCTTATTACAGTTTAGTATCTAATATGTTGCTAATTAAAGTTCAGTGTCTGGCACTGCCCAAGTTCTAGAAGTTACTGAAAGTGTCACATGACAAGTGTGATTCTTCTATAAAATGCCAAAATAGGGGAGTGTAAGATTAAAAAATGAATAAATACGTGCAATAAATAAAACACAATGGTGGGTTAACTTCTTCTTTGTAACCAGCCCACCTCACCTGTGATTCTTCTGCAATATATAATCTGCCCAGTTACTGGGGTAGATTATTGGCCACGCCCCTGGGTATACAGTAAAACAGGCCTGCACTCATTGTGCGGCCCGCGGCGGCTTTCCCCGTCCTCCTCCCTCCCGAGCCTCCTCTCCCGCCCGCGAGCCGCTATCCCTCTTCTCTCCCGGCCGCGAGCCGCTATCCCCCCCTCCTCTCCCGACTGCGAGCCGCTATCCCCCCCTCCTCTCCCGGCCGCGAGCCCCCTCCTCTCCCGCCCGGGAGCCGCAAGCCCCCTCCTCTCCCACCCGGGAACCACGAGCCCCGATCCCCCTCCTCCTCGAGCCTGCTCTCAGGATTGCACGAGTGTGCTAGTCCTGCCTGCTCCGTGAGGTGCCGTTGAGGGGAGGTGAGGTGCAAGGGGGGGGGGAGGTGAGGTGCAAGGGGGGAGGTGAGGTGCAAGGGGGGGGGGGGAGGTGAGGTGCAAGGGGGGGGGGGGGAGGTGAGGTGCAAGGGGGGGGGGGGGGGGGGAGGTGAGGTGCAAGGGGGGGGGGGGAGGTGAGGTGCAAGGGGGGGGGGGGGAGGTGAGGTGCAAGGGGGGGGGGGGGAGGTGAGGTGCAAGGGGGGGGGGGAGGAGGTGAGGTGCAAGGGGGGGGGGGGGAGGTGAGGTGCAAGGGGGGGGGGGAGGAGGTGAGGTGCAAGGACGGGAAGGAGGTGAGATGCAAGGGGAGGTGAGGTGCCAGGGGGGAAGGTGAGGTGCAAGGGGGGGAGAGGAGGTGAGGTGCAGGGGGGGAGGTGAGGTGCAGGGGGGGGTGAGGTGCAGTGGGGGTGAGGTGCAAGGGGGGAGGTGAGGTGCAAGGGGGGGAGGGAAGGTGCAAGGGGGGGTGAGGTGTAAGGGGGGGGTGAGGTGCAAGGGGGGGTGAGGTGCCAGGGGGGAGGTGAGGTGCAAGGGGGGGGGGGTGAGGTGCAGGGGAGTGATGTGAGGTGCAGGGGGTGGTGAGGTGCGGGGGGTGAGATGAGGTGCAGGGGGGGAGGGGAGGTGCAAGGAGGAGGTGAGGTGCAAGGGGGGAGGGAAGGTGCAAGGGGGGGTGAGGTGCAAGAAGGGGGGGTGAAATGCAAGGGGGGGAGGTGTGAGGTGCCAGGGGGGGAGGTGAGGTGCAAGGGGGGGGTGAGTTGCCAGGGGGGGAGGTGAGGTGCAAGGGGGAGGGGAGGTGAGGTGCAGGGGAGTGATGTGAGGTGCAGGGGGGGTGAGGTGCAGGGGGGGAGGGGAGGTGCAAGGGGGAGGGGAGGTGAGGTGCAGGGGAGTGATGTGAGGTGCAGGGGAGTGATGTGAGGTGCAGGGGGGGGGAGGTGTAGGGGGGGGAGGTGCAGGGGGGGGGAGGTGCAGGGGGGGAGGTGCAAGGGGGCAGGGGAGGTGCAGGGGGGGAGGTGCAGGGGGTGGGGGGGAGGTGAGGTGCAGGGGGGGGAGGTGAGGTGCAGGGGGTGGGGGTGAGGTGGGGGGGATGTGAGGTGCAGGGGAGTGATGTGAGGTGCAGGGGAGTGATGTGAGGTGCAGGGGGGGGGGAGGTGCAGGGGGGGGAGGTGCAGGGGGGGGAGGTGCAGGGGGGGAGGTGCAAGGGGGCAGGGGAGGTGCAGGGGGGGAGGTGCAGGGGGTGGGGGGGAGGTGAGGTGCAGGGGGGGGAGGTGAGGTGCAGGGGGTGGGGGTGAGGTGGGGGGGATGTGAGGTGCAGGGGAGTGAGTCAGGTGAGGTGCAGGGGAGTGAGGTGAGGTGCATGGGAGTGATGTGAGGTGCGGGGGGTGAGGTTCAGGGGGGAGGTGTAGTGGGGTGATGTGAGGTGCAGGGGGAGAGTGAAGTGAGGTGCAGGGGGGGATGTGTAGTGGGGTGAGGTGCAGGGATGTGAGATGCAGGGGGGAGACTGAGGTGAGGTGCAGGGGGGTGGGATGTGTGTGGTCTGCAAGGGAGTATTGTGTGTTATGTGGAGGGGGAGTATTGTGTATGGGTGAGGGGGAGAGATGGGGGTGTGAGATAGAGGGTGAGTCTCGCAAAGGTTGATGATGAGGGGTGCAGGGGGAGATATGAGGATGAGGGGTGCTGGGGGAGATATATGAAGATGATGAGTGCTGGGGGAGATGAGGATGATGAGGGGTGCTGGAGGAGATATGAGGATGATGAGGGGTGCTGGGAGAGATTGATGAGGGGTGCTGGAGGAGATATGAGGATGATGATGATGATGATGAGAGGTGCAGGGGGAGATATGATGATGATGATGATGATGATGATGATGATTTTACCCGTGCGGCCCGAATCTGTTTTCCTTGGAGCAGTTCGGCCCTTCTCGCTTTACAAGTTGTGCAGGCCTGCAGTAAAAGGTGGGGATCCACTATTTTGTAGCCAGACCCCATGTACCATCTAAGAGGATCATTTTAACATCCAGGATTCCAGGGAGGTCTCCAGGTTTCTCTAACCTGTAAGGACACCTTTTATTTCTATTTTAGCATATGGGACAGTATCCCAGTATTAGGGGCTTCCAAGGAAACGGAACCAAAGTAATTATACTACAGGAGGGGGTAGTCTCCATCACAGGACTTGGAAGAGGCCTGGTTGGGCTGTTAACAAATCCTGACTATAGGGTAGTGGGTTTGTGTCAAGCAGGACAAAAGGCTCTTTATAGAGATGAGCCACTATGTGACTATGAGCTGGAAGAACCTTTTTGGATATGCTAAAACCTGTCCTGTTTCACACGAATGTGTGATTGCCTCTGAAGAGTGTTTCCCTGTTATAATAAAGCAAATTGAAAGTTTCTGGCGCCTTCCTCTTTATTCCTGCACTATCTCCTTATACAAGCCGGCACGAAACCACGTCATCAACCCTGAGATGCCACAGGTAAACCGCAGAGCACCTATACCCTTTATTCTGGTCCTAAACCTGTGTAAAGTGACAGAGACCGTTTCTAACCTCTCCTTTTCACTGTACCCCCTGTCTCTTTTGCCGGGTGGGGGGAATAGGGGTGTTACATATAGATAATGTTTTTTTCTATTTATAACATGTTTCACCAGGCAGTAATACATTGAGAGTTACCTCTCATTTTCAAGTATGTCCTGGACACAGAGTTATGATAACAATACATGGTTACATTAAATGAACAGGATTAGATATGTAACCGGGTATGTCATTCTGCCTATCTTTCCCCGCCCTGTTATGTAAGTCCTGATAGCTGAAGGCTGTAAGGGGTTAATCAAATGGGTTTGTGACCCCACCCGTGTTCCCCTATGATGGACAGGAGTAAGGTGGTGACTCATGGCCTGTGTAAGCCTATCAGGGATAGGTATAGACCATAAGCCCGCCCTTTTGGCCTAATTAGGGGAATGCCAAATTTAGAGTCAGTCCTGTTCCTGCTCTGGAGGAGAGACGCAGCAGAGAGCTGTGAGTCTCTCCCATAGCGGGATGAGCGTGCTCACCCTCAGCCTTGTGGTTGAGGGAACATCTGACCTAGGAAGATGACCCTATACTATCAGGGTCAAGCACCATCCACAGGTGGGAACCCTCTAAACCCTTGCACTGCTGTAAGACCATCATGCAGTGACTGCTAAGAATAAAGCCCCTTTGTTAATTATACATCAGCCTGGATTGAGTCAGTGCATGTGGTGTATGGATGATGTGCTTCAGAGAGGACTGTCTCTGGTACTACCAGAGCCCCCTGAAGCTGAAGGCGCTGAACACCAAAGGAAAGAACTACAGATGACATCAAAAGCCTGTCCTGATCCCCATATCACCGCAGATCAGCTCAGCTCTCCTGAACCTACAGGTATGCCTCAGCACCACACGGTAGCCACAGAGTAAATCTCCCAGAGAGTGAGGGAAACTGTGCTACATATATAAAGACATTACATGAACAGTTAATGATAATGTATAGCGTTGAACATAGAATTTCTGCAGGCACGAGTTCCTGTCCCATAGAGCATCAAACGCAGTGTTATTGTACTCAGAGTCAGTGACGTTACTCACTGAGCCTCATATATACACTGTATAATGAAAAGTGGTGATAAATTCCCTATAGTCCGTTGATCAAATCCGTCAATAGGGTTGCCAGGTGTCCAGTATTTGGACACTGTCCGGTAAAAAATGAGAGGTAATACTGGACATGTATGTGTATACCGATATTACCTCTCTGGACACCGTGACCTGACTGGCTTGGGGGGGCCATGGGATTTCCCCGGGCAGGGCTGTTGCTAGGGGGCTTGGCAACTTCTCCCATCCTGACTAGCTGCTGCTGGTTAATGCAGATAGTCAGGAGCCAGGGGGTGGGGCCAAGGAGAGGAGGATGGAGCATGGAGAAGTGAGAGTGTGTGTCGAGCACGTCGCTACTTTCACCATTGTGTCCAGTATTTTTGGAGAAGCCGCCTGACAACTCTTGTCATTGAGCTTCAAGCTGCTGTAATTAGCTAAAGGTTCTGAGCTTTAACCCAGGGGTGCGCAAAGGGGGGGGGGGGGCGCAACTTTACAGAGGCCCTGCGCTTCCCCGAAGGCATTTAAAATTAATGCTGTGGATCGCACGAGGTCTCTGTAAACTTCTTAGGCTGCATCCCGTGCCGCGGAGCGCGCGCATGCCTGAGAGTGGTGACGTCACCAACTCTACAAGCATGAGCGTTCGGGTGTCCGGCAACTTTTTCTGTCAGCGGGAGCAGGGGGGGGTGTGGCCAAAACACTGACTGGTGCTGATTAGCTGAGGTCATGTGACTCTTCAGCGGGCCTCAAAGTCAATTTAATTTGTCTCGGTAAGCGCCCAGCGTACGAGCGTACGTGCACCAGCGTACGTGCCATGGCAACATGACGTCATTTGATGCCGGGGGGGGAGGGGGGGTAGAAGACAGGGGGGTGCATTAAGGAAAGTTTGCGCACCCCCTGCTTTAACCAATGGGAGACGAGCAATGGTATTTATGTTTTATTAACAAGTTCAGCCTTTAATACTTTGAGGAGCTTCACACAGTTGTACAACATGAGGACTTCCCTCCATTTCCTTTCCAAACAGCTGCTACACACATCTGTTTCCATAGCAACTGTTTTGCCACGGCCCCCTTAACTTGAGCGTGCGTGACTGGCCACGCTCCCAAGCCACCCACCGTGACGCACACATCAGACGCACGCGTGCGTGGATATGGTCGTGTTCCACCGTGATCTGCATACGTCAGACGCACGCGTGCGTGAGCTCTCGCGTTCCACCGTGATCCGCACACGTCAGAGGGCGGGGACAGATGTTGCCCTGGGTGTGCGCGCGGCGCTGGGGCGGAGGTAGGAGTCGGTCATGGAGCAGTGACACGTGGCTGAGCCCCATGGCGGTGTCCGGGGAAGACGCCCCCCGGGGCCCTCGGCGCTTCCTCTGCGGGTGACCGTCCCCTGTAGCAGCGGGTGAGGTGTTTATTCGCCGCCGCCTCCAGGTCACGTTAGCGCGGGGTGTATGTGCAGTGGCAGCTCCTCCCCCTCCGCGCTCCTGTCACAGCAAGCCCGAGATCTCCACCGGAAGTTACTGAGATTCCGTTGTCACCCCGCGCCCCCCGGCACACTGCCAATCCGCCTCGCACTGTCCCGCAGGCCCCTGCAAACCCTCCTCACACTGTCCTGCGGGCCCCTCTTACTCACCCACTGCCAGGGGCAGGCGTAAAGCTGCGTTTTTAGTGATGGCGAAGCGATGTCGCGTCAAAACAAAGGCATTGCCGCTCTAGCATGCAATTATAGCAAGCGCGACGGCTTGATCGCTGGAAGTCATCTCAATGATTTTTCCACTATAAGCGTAGCCTTACACTATCCTGCAGTCCCCTCTTACTCAACTGCCAGGAGTGCCTGCAGCATAATACAGAGAGATCTCCTGTGGCAGTGACATGGTTAAAATACCCCCCCCCCTTACCAGACTGGGGTACACTTTAATCACATGGCAGGTGTCTCATAGACTTGCATGTGACCGCCCTCTAATCTCCTGCAATGTTAGAGGGACTTGCAAAACATTGCAAATAAATAATCACTTAGCAGTGTGAGAAGTCGTGACCGACTATATTTGATGTAACCTGAATCTGCACTGATTTCTCTAGTGTTGCTTGGGACCTCAGGGATTAAACGATGGGATCGCCCTCCTACAAACCTAATTTACATTTGACAGAATGACACTGGGGTCAAATTACTCTCACTTTAATCACTGCTGCAAACATGATATGTTCCATACAAGTATATGATCTTCTCTATAATCCAAATCAAATAAGATTTATGGGCGCGACAGAAAAACATTCAGTATTGCCAAAGCATGAGTAATAGGGGGTAGGGTACAATGATTACACAGTACATGGTTAATGGGGTAGGGTATAATGATTACATAGTACATGCATATCAGTGGGTAAGGTTTAATGGTTACACAGTACATGAATAATGGAGTAGGTATAATGATTACACAGTACATAAATAATGGGGTAGGGTATAATGATTACACGGTACATGGGTAACGGAGTAGGGTACAATGCTTACACAGTACATGAATAACGGGGTAGGGCATAATGATTACACAGTGCATGAATAACAGGGAGTAGGTATGATTACACAGTACATGAATAACGAGGGGTAGGGTATAATGATTAGATGGTACACGAATAACGGGGTAGAGTATAATGATTACACGGTACATGAATAACGGGGCAGGGTGTAATGTTTCCACAGTACATGGGTAACTGTTACAGGGATGTGGCGTTTAGTGGGTATCTCTCTCCCTGAGACGGGCTGATAGTGTGCAGCCAGTTCTGCTGGGGTTTTGTCCTCTCCTAGGAGGATTGCTATTTTTTTTGGTTCTCTTTTATAATATTAAAGTTGTGGAGCTGTGAGTTTCTAGAAGTGGCCACCTCTCACATCAGAGTATTTTGTGCAGCACAGAAGGGAATGTTTCATCATCTACCTCTCCTAGCTCACATAGTTGTCGCAGTCTCATCTCCCTGGGCTTCTGTTTCCAGGCCGTGGGTGCTCATTCTGTAGTGGCACAAGGTCTGTCTCTGCTTTGGGTCTTTTACCTTCAGTAGGTAAGGTGCGAGAGTGTATTCTCTCTGCAGGCTGTGATAGGTCTCCAGCTTCTTTGAGCGCTGGTTATCATTTTTCCACATCATTGCATACTGTTCCTTCATTTATCTGGCAATGAGTTGATTTGCTTATTTGGCAGGTTGTTGATCTGTGTGTGGTTTTGTTCTGGGAATGAGAGGACAAGTTGTTTGATGGCACAGCGTTTTTGACTGCTAGACGTGCCTGCAACATATTGCAAATACATCAATACAATTGGCAGTTACGCAAGTCATACACACACTCCTACAGACGTTAAGCTCTCCATTAACTGCCTGAGACTGAGGTCACGTTGACTTCAGATTAATCATAGCTGTGTAAAATGGCAGGCATAAGCTTATAGGGTTCCATGGTAAAATGGATAAGTAAAGCGTGACACACTGCTCATTTGCATGTCAGTACCCAGAATCCCCGGCTGCAGTGGAAGCACTGTATGCTAAGCGATAATGGGGAAAGATAGGGTTGCAGACCTGAGACATGCAAATGCACCACACATGCTATTTTATTTACTGTAGATGAATCATACTAATCTTTCAGCACACCATTTGTCCCATATTAATAGGACCACTTTCTGAATTTGGCAAAGGTTTCTGCACTGCAACATATGAAGGATTGTACGAGTCGGTTTCCCTCATTGACTTCAGTGAAATTATAATTTCAAAAGTTATAAATCTTACTTGAAATTAAATCTTTGGGACTACTTAGTCGCCCAGCTGCAAAACTGGGGCTATTTTAAGAGCTAGTTGCAGTTTGACTGGCTCAATGAAGAACTTGACCAGCTGCTTAAGGGCCAGATTGATACCCAGACATAGTCTGCTCTGTCGCAATGATTCTCTTCCATTCAGTGTATCAAGAACCCTGTCCAAGTGACTCATTAACTTACACCTTGAAACAGAGCATGGAAAGATGTCATATTGGTGTAGATAGAAATATACTAACTAAATATCTATTTTTAATATGGAAAAACATGCCACAAAATGTGAGTGTCTGTCTGTAGTGCTATATGCATGATGAAAGAATAGAGAAAGGTTGATGTTGTGATTCTTTAAACACAGTACTTAGTTGCTAATTATGAGAAAAAATATAACTGGTGCTTCTACTGCAAAAGTTGTCAGGCATTCACATCAACAATCCATTATGTAAACAAAACAGCAGCACACGTTGCATGTGTTTTAAGGCAGGATATCCGTGTATTGTCATCTGACCTTTAGTACAAAAGGGATCTGTGCCTTCTGATGCGTTCGGTCCCCGCGGCACCATCCTGAGGTCTTTCCATAATCCTGAAAAATAGTTACTGCCCTACAGCCTGACATAATGTGGTTAAATGTGTTATCTCACATATTATAACTATGTGCTCATTTGCATGTCATATCCCACAATCCCTAACTACAGTGGAGCACTATGCTAAGAGACATTGGGGAGAAGCAGGGATGCAGACCTATCTGAGGCCCGTAATATAGTGGGGGAGCGCGCTGCGCCGTGTGTGCGTGGCAGTTATAGTTGGCTGTGGTTAGCCAACCATTGAATGATAGGGCCGCGCGCGCGCACGCACGGAAGTGTGTGGAGCCGGGCGATAGCGGGGAATACTTAGAAAACTAAGTATTCGCGCCGCTGTAGTGTGTGTGTGTGTGTGTGTGTGTGTGTGTGTGTGTGTGTGTATAAATAATTTATTCTCAACGTGCCTTTTATTTAAAAAATATATAAATAAATTAATAGCACACAATATACATGTGTGTATATATACACAAACCCATACATACATACAGACACACACACATATATATATATATATATATATATTTTATATATATATACATACAGACACACATACACACTGCAAACCTGTCGCTCCCGGCAGCACGGACTGTACACACAAAAAGTGTGCGTCACGTGCACACGCACCTACTATAGAACAAGCCTGAGTCGTGAATGTGCTCACAAGTTATCTTTTTATTTGCTGTCCACATAGGACTGAATTAAACTAATGATAGTGATGTTTGTTTAATGGGCTAACTGTTCATGGTACAGGGGCCTGCAACACTGGCAGCAAATAGGTTACATCTCTGTTTCAGTGTTTGTTTTAAATAATTTTATGACGTTTGGCAGTTTTTGTTCCACTTGCACTGACTAGAGGCTCTGTGCAGTGAAGCTGCTTGTCAATCTTGTTTGCTCCACTGTAATGATATTGTGATCGGATTTCTTCACACCTGTCAAAGAAAGAAGGGAACAAAAGATAGGAGAGTGCTAAGACCCACTCCGTGTTCAGCAAAGTTTATAAATGCTTCAGCATGGCGTTTGCCCTCTGAATACACGTGTGTTTTGCTGCTACCCAGAGCAATTTACTTTTGCACCCGTATTGTACTTTTATAAATATCCCTGTGGTGTTTACTGTGAATCTGTAATGCAAAATTGCATGCAACTACAGATTTCCAGATTCCTGTGGTCCGAGGTGTTGAAATGCTAGTTTGTGTAGATACCTTAATTATGTTATGTTACCAATTTGAGTGTCGTGTCTAGGATATTGTTTACTGAAAAAGAAAGCAACACACTTATAATAGTGTCTGATGACCTAAACAGTTAATTTCTCCTGTTTTCGGTGTTTGTTCAGGATGAAGACATTGTTTGAAGAGATCAAAGCATCAATTAAAAACAATTCTGATCATGAACGCTCATTTTGGAGACCCGTGCTTCCTTGGGGAGGGGTTTTTACCATTAAAGCTGGACGTAAAGCAGTGTCCTGCACACCTCTTTATGTTGAGATAACACTAAAGAATACATGCACAATTGATGGCTTTTTAATGCTGCTGTATGTCATTCTGCGTGACAATGACACCTTCCCAAGAGAGCTTTCCCCTTTCCTTGGCCGAGAGTTTGTGGATTGTTTTCTTCATTTGATGGATTCCTATAGTTTCACATCGGTCAAGCTGCTGTGGATATGGGACAAGATGGAGAAACGCCAGTACAAGTCTGGGATCCACAAAACGTCTTTAGAGATTGACTTGTTTGGAAATGAGCATAAGAACTTTACAAGAAACCTAGAGCACCTTATGGCTTCTATACAAGAGAGCTACTGTTCAAATTCAAGATGTCCAACTCGCATGCAGGACAGCCAGATGCAAACAATTCTTATAAAGTAAGTTAAGAACAATCTTTACAATAACTTATTCACTCTTTCCGAGTCCAACTTTGGTTGCAACAGAAAGTTTCACATGTCACTGGCTTAAAGAATATGAACGTGTAGATTCCTATTTATTTTGAGAGAAAAAACCAAACATCTAAAATACGAATAAAAAAAAAAATAATGAACCAAGGTTGTCCTACAATAGGGGACTGTTCTGGAGCCAAAGAGGGAAACATCACGCTCACAGACAGAAAACTCGCCACATTCATTTCATGAAACAATGAATCATTTAGGTTTCTAATGTGGTGCAAATGTGCTTTGTTTGATTGGAGATCCCAGCTTCCCTGACATGGAAAAGCAGCTTCAAAATATATAGGCGTCTTAATGACGTGGCAGAATTGAAGAACGCAGGCGTTTTGTAGTAACATATTGTGAAGGCCTCATGGGTCAAAAAGGGAATATTGTCAAATTTGAAGAGGGGTAAATGAAAGTGAATAGTAGGCATGATTGTAGCTGTAATGCAATGTCACGGGTAGATCAATAGCAGAATAAATAATGTAATGAATAACTATTTTTTTTTAACTACATAGTACAGTTAAGTAATGGAGAAAATTAGGTAAATGTAACATAAAAAATTGTAATTAATTACTATGACAAGAAAACTACACTTAAAGTAGACAAACGAATGCAAGTGTATGAAAACGGGTAAATTCCCAGGCCCTGTAGATAGTTAAACTGGGTATATAGAAGATATTGTGGGTTATGCCTTTAACTGTGATAGTGCCGATTGGGACACTCATGTGTAAACTTCCATTCGAAGTCAGATCAGCGCTATCACAGTTGAATGGATATCTCTCTATTGACACTACAATATAAAAAAAACATTTTTATACCACTTATGTAATTTACTTCCCTATACTAGTTTACTTGAACATTTGTGTTTTGCACTTATTCAAATAAACAAATACCTTTTATTTTCTCTTGACCCGGTAATTCTGTATGCGTTTGTCAGCCTCCTGCTTCCTGCACGCTTCCCCCATATCCTTCTGCTCAGTGACCTTATTTGAACGTGCTTGCTCTTCTTCAGATGCCCAAGCAGTGAAAGAGCAGGGTTTAGGAAAGGGAGGATATGTCTGCTCAGTGACGAGGGGGGAGAAAGTAAAACCATTTCCACAGGGTGTCCGGTTGCTATGTATACACCCTGATCCAACATAATGACTTCAAATACTTATACTTGTGTTAAAGGGCATTAGTCACTATTATTTTATTTTAATAAACACTACAGTACTGGCATTCTCACTACAGTGGGGCGATACCTATTTATACTGTGTACATATACTATATATGTTCATGTATATTTACCCTCAAACATGATATACTTTTAATTAAAAAGCATATTTGCGTGTCACACATGGATTGCTTATTACTATGATGCTCTAAATGAGAAACTTGAGATGGAACCGCTTTAGCTGTGTCACTTGAATGGATTTATTGATCATTAACAAACGATTTATTTCAGCCCTCCTCATGATCTACCACACGGAGACCTGGTTCAGCTGGCTGTGGATGAGCTCTTCTGTTTCAAGATTGAGCTTTGTGAGGTGTATGGGTAGGTGACTCATTTCATGGGACCCGACTCCAACACCGAAGGGATAAATTGCAGAGTATCTGCTTGCTATAGGTCTATATGTATACTATTCTGGCAGGTAAGACTTCTTTATCTCTTGTAGGTGTGGCGGTTTGAGGGAATTTTCTCCTAGAATTTTCTGTCACGGAGCACCTCCTTTTGTTATTTTAAATATGGAACAATGGAAGTCAGAAGAACTGGCATATGTACCATATTACTTGGATTTGTCAGATCATAAGTAAGTAAGGACAGTAACTGCATGTGCACATCCCCCCAAACATGCCACCATAAGTCTCCAGCCACCAATGGAAAACAAAAGGTGGGGGGGGGGGGGGGGGTACGGAGGGGCCTTTTGTACACTACCTTTTGGGGTCAAGTGCAGGTGGGTGCCTGCAACCTGCATAAAGTGATCAGGTTTAATTTCTAACAATTTGTAAGTACAACAGTACAGTTCAGGGATGAAATGGTGCTCAGTCTATGGAGTATTCCTAGTATTAGATCAATAATGTCCGGAAATGCCTTCAGTAATCCAGGGTATTAAATGCTTGGGAGAATTCACGCCTAGTGGTACCCACAATATATGGCGCAATATAGGACTCTCGCCTCTGCAAATTTACGGATATATATCTATCATAAGGCTAATGCCTGTTACCTTTTGTATGAAGCCTTCTCAGTGGATCTGGCAAGTCCGAATAGCGTGTAGAATCCATTGAAAAAAGGTGTCCAAACGGTGTCTGTGTGGAACGGAGCACAGCCCCGACAGGAACAAACGGACAAAAATAACCAGGACGGTAACTCCCATAATAAATTAATATTTTCCAGCTTGCATAAACAGGCAAAAAATACCCTACCTCCATGTTTCGCGCTCATGCACCTTGATAAAGCACATAAGCGCGAAACACATAAGTGGGGTATTTTTACCTGTTTATGCTTGTGAGCTGAATAAATAATATTTTTATGGGAGTTACCCTGTCATGATCCTTTTTGCCTGTTTGTTCCTGTTTGGCCTGTGCTCCATTCCACCCAGACACCATTTGTAAGTGCAGCATTGAAATGCCGTGGTTCAGAGTATTTAGTTTGTGTGACACTGTTTCAGCGTTAACATGTTGTAATTTGTAGACATTATATAGATGGTGATTATGGAGCATGTGACATTGCTCCCTCATAGCACAACATTGTACCCATGGGTGGACAATGAAGTCGGCTACACTTGAACATTTAGAATGACTGCCACTTACTCCGGTCTCATTCTGTTCCATTTTCAGATATTTGTTGGAAGGTGCCACGCTGTTTAACAAAGACGAACATCATTATTCTGCGGCCTTCCAGATTGATGGATATTGGATGCACTATGACGGCCTTAGAAATGTCAACTTAATTTTATTAAACAAACCTCCAGAGCTGCTGCTTCTGTCTTCCTTGGTTTACATACGAGCTGCAGAGAAATGATTAGGGTTTTTGCGCTGGCAGAATGTAAAGTAGTAGTCTTCCCTAAGCGCGGCCACACGATTTTACATCCGAGGAGGACCAAGTTCCTGATACGAACTGTTTGAGTTCCTGGTACTTTTGGATTTTCAAAAATAGTGCCCAGTCATTCAAAAGGAAGCCACAACATCACCACTTCCTCTTGGCCTGTGGTACCACGGTCAATGGCAGCCATTTTGAATTCCTGAAGCTTCGCTTGACCCCTCTGGGTGCCCCAAGACAGCCACTAAGTCATGGAGTGTGGCATGTCGGGACCCACAGCAGAGTGGGTACATCATGTAAGAACACTATCTGTAATGCAGGAAAATGGAAGAGACCGCCTCCTTCCATTACCAGGTTAAGGGACGTCAGTCACTTTGCTTGTGATTTGCTGGAGAGCAACCATACGGTTAAACACTGATGACTAACAGTGCAGCTCTCTGAAAAACAGGTCCCCACAGCTACAAACATGGTATGGTTCACACCTGTGGATTTTTAATTATGTAAAAATTAGGAATATGGATAGTGGGGAAGATTGCTGCATTAAATATGATTTTCAATGTGCCTGATATATTAAGGCTACCTGCATGTGTTTACTTGGCATCCAAGAACATTTGAACTACAGTAGTTTGGTGTACGAAAAGCTTTTTTCCCTGGTTATAAAGTATGAGTGAGGAAAAATAACTATGCAATACTTTGTACTTTCATTTTATATATATATATACACACACCATGGAGGAATAAAAGCTGTGCTTGTTTCCTAAGTCAGTTTGCTGTTTCATTTTTCTGAATATACATGGGCAATGGTTCTCTCTGCAAGCAGTGTGAGGTGTTCTACTTTCATAGCACTGTAAAAAGTGGATAACATTACAGCACAACACTCTTCTACCCTGAAACGTCCCAAATTCACACATTGTAGAAAACAAAGGAGTGCTTCTTACCAGTATTTAAACGTCATGACAGATTTCAAGCCAGTTGTTCAAATTAAGCAATAAGGTGCATTCATTTAACCACTTCAAATTGTAGGTGTTTTATACCCAAACCTGTGCTGGATTATGGCTCTTAAATACTGTTAAGCCACACAAATATTGCTTTAAGTATCAACTTGCTCATTACAATATGTATGACTACCTCAGATTCTTTAACATCCACTTTACCTCTCCCCGTATGATAAGTGGTGGGAGTTTGGAAGAACATGCAGGTGCTGAGCTATTGATATTAAAATATAGCCATTTTTTGATGAAGGTAAAACCCTAAGGCAATGTGTCTGAAAAATACAGGTCGATGCCAAGATTGACTAAAATGTTTCTACACCCAACTGCTATACCAGTGTGTCCAATGCTCCTCACCCTTTACTTTAACAGTATGCTCTTATTTAACATTGCTTTTATTTATATGTGACGTTCGGCACAGATCTTTGCTGTACCCAAGAATAAAGTTATATGGACTTTACAGCAAAGCTGTGTTCTGACAGATTGGGAGGTCTTCGGGGCAGAGCTGCCTCCTTTAACCTTGTCGTCATTTACCTGCCACTCTTACCCCCATTGTTTGTAATTTATTTACCTTGTATTGTAATTTTGTAAAGTGTGATGCTGCTATCTAAATAAAAGTATACATACAGTATGTACAAAAAAAGTAATCTACAAATATTTGTTGAAGGTTTATTTAATAAACACTTCACATTAAATAAAATACTGTTACACCAATAACCATTAAATAGGCCCACTGCAATAGCATATAGGCTGCTAGAGGAGGGGAATTCATTGGTTCAGCAGTTAAAGGGTAACTCAAATTCCACTTGCTATGTAAGGGGGGGGGGGAAAAGAATAAATGTCACTTTACGTACACAGAATAAAATCTATATTTTATTAATCACCCTTTTATTCGTTGGAGTACAAATACTGCACTCTATTGTACAGGTTAGGAAAGTTATTGGAAAAGAAAAGGTACCTTGAATTTAAGGTATAGTATACCAAGGCAAAAATATAGGAAATCTCATCCAGTTCTGCAACTTGAATTAAAATATCATCAGGAATTTAAGGCAAGCTTGGAACTTTTTTGCATTGTGTTTCATTGAAAGGACTCGTGTAAAATGTCACAAAAACCACATTGGCTTACATGGTCTAACAAGAGGCTCAGTCACACACACTATATATGTAATAATATAGATGTAGAGGTCTGGAGATCCAAAATGTTTTTCCATGACAAAAAAAGTGGTGTAAATAGCTATCCGATATAAAAATATTACTAACAGGAAATGTATATACCATTATGTTCTGTTTGAACAGATTTCAGCAAAATTACACAAAGTAGTTTACCAGAAAACAATTTAAAAGATTAATCAGAACTGGATAATTGAAATCATGAGGATATGTATATAGCAAAAAGACAGACAAGGCTTGGTTTTATTTTAGGCATCCAACCATATTTTCAATCCAGCAATAACCGTATTTAAAATAAGGCTGTGGACCATGTACAGTACATTATATAATGCACCAGTCCACTCCAAGGTGAGGAGAAACACTACCACAGGATTTAGACGAAGACTGGATATTCCTAGTTTGTGAAAATAGACAGAACACCTGTTTGACACTCAAATGAAAATCATATAAATTCCTACGGAGAATGTAATGTAAAATTGGCAGCTAGCAATGAACAGATGCACCACCCCAACCCTCCCCTGCACACCACCCCCCCCCCCCCCCATCACTCCCCCACCTGCCCCCTCACCTCACCCTATTCAGGATATCCAAGTTGCAGCACAGGTGGCTCAGGGTCAAGGACAGCCTCCTGTGCTGAAGCAGGGATATCCTGAAAATCTGACTTGGAGGAGGAGCTTTAGGACTGGAATGGAGCCCCCCTGTTCTAGATGTTAAGGTTTTTACCAATACCAACTAAGATTTGGTTACTGACGCAAAATAATTACAATAGCACCATGTTGGCATGTCAAATACTGGAACCACAAAATAAGTTTCATATATTAGAACTAGCTGATATACCCGGCGTTGCCCGGAGGCCGTGAGGGGGGGTGTGAAAGGCAGGGGGGGCGTGAAAGGCAGGGGGGGGGCGTGAAAGGCAGGGGGGGCGACACAGTGTCACACACACACAGTGTCACACACACAGTGTCACACATACACAGTGTCACACACACACACTGTCACACAGACACCTAGAGCGACACACACGCGACCCCTACCTCTACTTCCGGCCGCCGCCATCTTCTCACTCGGCGCCGCGAGGGAAGAAGGGTGTCCTTCCGGTTGCGCCGCCATCTTAGGCGCCGCGAGGGAGGAAGGGGGTCCGCTGCCTGTTCCCCCGCCGGGGATGGAGATGAGGCGCCGCGAGGGAGGAAGGGGGTCCGCTGCCTGTTCCCCCGCCGGGGATGGAGATGAGGGGAGCGCCGGGAGAGGTGAGCGGAGGGGGTGTAATGTGCGCGCGTGTGCACAGGGACAATAAAAGGTAATGGACGCGTGCGGGCGGTGTAATGTGCGCGGCGGCGGGCATATATGAGCGGTTTAGACGGCCATGTGGCCAGAGAGCGGGATGAAAAGAGATGATGTGCACAGGGACAATAAAGGTAATGGTTGAGTGTGAATGTGTGGAGTGTGTAAGATGTATGTGTGTACACAGGGGTGAGAGTGTGTGTGTGTACACAGGGCTGACAGTGTGTGTGTGTGTATACAGGTTGTTGTTTGACAGGGGTGAGTGTGAATGTGTGTGTACACAGGGGTGACAGTGTGTGTGTGTGTGTGTGTGTGTGTGTGTGTGTGTGTGTGTACAGGGTTGAGTGTGAGTGTGTGTACAGTGTTGAGTGTGACACTGTGTGTGTGTGTGAGGGGGTGACTGTGTGTACAGGGTTGTGTGTGAGTGTGGGGGGTGACAGTGTGATATGTCAACTTACCAAGGAGTCCTCAGAGGTTCTGGTCGTGTGGTGTGACTGCAAGTGTGTGAGAGTGAAGGAGGTGATGTCACAGTGGGGCGTACCTCTTGGCCAATGAGAGTCACGGACCAATCAGATTCACCGCAGATAGCACTAACCTCACTAACCATTCAATTTTATATATTAAGATATAACACCACTCTTTATAGAGGAAGACAGGGCAAAGAGGAATTCTATAATTTGGCTACTTGGCATCATTAATTGGACATGGGCAAATATTTACAGGTGACAACTACGGCTATAACCGCTATCCTGCCAAACTTGTAACCAGCGATTCTATGGTCTAAGAAGCGTCGTAATTGATATCTGAGTTAATGGGGAAAAATGTTTACTAAAAAGGTTTAAAGCAACGATAAGTGTGGGCTAAATTATAATTAAATGCCGATATTACAAATGAGTATGCATTGCATATTTACTTATGCAAGACAATTACATGTAATAACAGTAGCACAAACGAGCATGCAAATGATGAATTAATAGAATAGCCGATTATCAATTCACTTAACTCTGATACCTGGCAATAGTGGGCTACCACCAAAACAGATCACCTACCCCAGGATTTTGCCTATGTATATAATGGGTAATATAATATAGACAGTTAACATTAGACTAGCCAAGCTAGATTGAGTAAAAATACATATTAACAAATGTTTAACTTATTAATATATTAGCCCCCGCCATCAAAGGAGTTAAATAATCTTCTATCATAAGGTTTTGCTGAAAGGCCATTGCATAACCCTCCCCATACACGCTATTGCATCGCTAGCGCTGATTAACGCAGATATCTACGAGTTAACGCTTCTTCTGACAGAATGGACTTTTGGCGTATGCAGCGGTTGAATATCGCAACTCTCTTATGAATACAGAATTCTTAAATACACAGAATTGAAAGAAAAAAAAATTTGCTTAGATCCCAATATTTTATAACGCAACTTTTTCCAGCAGCAAAATCAACTCAATAACTAAATGTAGGCCTCCGATTGGAAAAAGATACTTATGTCACATTTATATTATTACCCAGAAGATCTGCGAGATATAGGATCTTACCAATTCCCGAGGTAACCACGGTAGATTGTCAGTGAAAAAGCCACCACTATAACTCACCGTTAGAAAGCAGTGACTGATGTGTCCATCAGACAAGGATCAGTGTCTGGGTTTGCACCAACGGATATCCCAGGAACTGGGTAGCCACTGTAGGTCAGATACTACCGGTTTAGGTAATATACCAACAAAAACGGGCAAATTGCTGCTTTAAGCAAACTTGTACAACAACAAACCCCATTACAAACACCTGTTTAGATACTAACCTCTGGCAAAGATTGTAAAGTCCAACAGGTAACTGCTCGCTTATCACAGGTAAACCTTTTGCAGATTAAGCTCTTCAGCAAGTACATCTTAAGCCACATATGGGAATAAAAGAAATGTGTTCGCAGAATAACTCAAACCATGGCACCTCGATGCAAAGACACAGCAAAACAGCACGTGTAAACATTGAGTGTGGTGTACAAACCTGAAATCGTTCTTAATTAGATGGCAAACAAAAATAGAGGGGAAAAAATGACAGTGCACATCTCAGAAAAAAAAAACTCCGAAAGAGAAGGGCTAGAGTGCTAAATAGCTAATAAAAATCAATTTATTGAGCACATGGCAAGGAATAAAAATAAAATACAACCAGAAGGCAAGAAACCTCTAACACGTTTTGCACCTGTTGGCGCTTTATCAAAGTTCATCTTTTGCTCTTTATTTTTGTCTGTCTACGACACAGTAGGGAGCACACCCACGAAGTTTCGATCGAAGGGGTTTTGTATCAGAGCTTCCTTCTAATACTTTGGGAGCTGGCTTGACAGAAGATCCTCATGCATGATGGATTACGCATGTTGCTCTAAAACGGGGGTTGTTCAGGGGTTCCGAAGGGATGTCTGGGGTCACTTCCCTTTGTCGGCGAAAACAGGTACTCATATCCCCTTTACCCTGAATGCTTAATCTCGGAGCACACATTTACTTATCAAACCCTCGGGTTGGATTACAATTAATGGATATAATACTCTGACCCACAGCCTTTTATGAAGGAACTCCGCACATTTCAAGTATTAACACATGCCGTTTTCAGACTTGTGGAAAGAGCCAAATGTTGCCTACCCAAGGACAGTGGTGCTCAATCAACACCAGTCCTCAAGGATATCCAAGCTTCAGCACAGGTGAACCTGACCTGTTGGGGTGGAGGGGGTGTTTTGAGGACTGGTGTTGAGCACCACTGCCCTGGGACACCTCTGAAGCAGCGACACTGGACTTTTTGTTCCCTTTTCCACTGAATTGTTATGAGAAGATAGTGTTTTTACAGACTAAGTTTTTTCAATAGGGAGTAAGACCGGTTTCTTTAAAATGACTGTTCTATCACCGACTGTGCAGTCACATCATCCTCACCGAAAAGTGTAACAGATATCCCACGACAATGCAATTATTGCTATATGTTTAAAATCTAGTATTCAGAACAAGCAGCACAAAAAAATACTCATCTTTAAACTTCATTTATGTCCCATTTCCACCATGCACGGCTATGTCCGAGTGATCAAATAAAAAGACAAGGAAATGATGGCGATATGGCAATTAAGATGACCAACAGATGCAGAATTTAAACTTGTTTAATTACATTTCCCATTGGTTTTGTGTGTGTGAAGATGAATGGAAGGACAAGAAAGGCTGCAGGTTTGTTTCAGAAAAAGAAAAAAAAAAACACAGAAGTTTGTGAACCTCTTAGGATTTACACATATTTCAAGCCTAAAATGTTATTAGATCTTAAGCCAAGTCTTAATAATAGATAAAGATAACCTCAAACAAATGACACAAAAACATGATACTTTTTCAACATTTATTTATCCACAAATGATTCAACATCAATTATCCACGTGTGAAACAGTATGTGAACCTTTAGACTCAGTACCTGGTGGCACCCCCTTAAGCAGCAATGACTTAAAACTAATAGCTTCCTGTAACTGCTGTTCAGTCTCGCATCGGTTTTGAGGCATTTTGGCCCATTCCTCCTTACAGAACTGCTTCAACTGACATTTGAGGGCTGTCTTGCATGGACAGCTCACTTCAGGTCCTGTCAACATTTCAATGGGGTTCAGGTCTGGACTTTGACAAAGCCATTCTAAAAACACTGAATTTCTTCTTCTGCAGCCATTCTTTGGAAGATCTGCTGTATGTTTAGGATTATGGTCTTGCTGCATGACCCACTTTCCCTCAGCTCTCAGGTGGATGGCCTGACACTCCTCTAGAATTTTCTGATACAATACACAGGCCAAAGTGTTCTACCTTTGACTCGTCTGTCCAGAGAACATTGTTCCAGAAGTCTTGTTGATCATCTATGTGCTCTTTGGCAAACTTCAGACGGGCAGCAATGTTCTTTTTAGAGCAGTGGTTTCCTCCTGGCTATCCTTCCATGAACACCATCCTTGTTCAGTCTTTTTCTGGTAGTTGAATCATGAACACTCACATTAGCCAAGGCGAGAGTGGCCTGCAGATCCTTGATTTTACTCTGGGAGTTCTTTTGTGACTTCCTGGATGATTTGCCGGTTTGTTCTTGGAGATATTTTGGTAGAACGGACGCTACTAGGTCAAGTGACGGTAGTCTTGAACTTTCTTCATTTGTTGACTGTCTGACAGAGGATTGGTGGAGCCCCAAATCCTTTGAAATGGTTTTGTAACCTTTTCTAGACTGATGAGCATCAATAACTGCTCTTCTGAGGTCCTCAGAGATTTATTTTGACCGTGGCATGACGTGTTTCCACACACCTGTATGGTAAAACTCACAATACTTCTGATCTTTACATAGGGTAGCCTCCCAAACTCACAAATTAAGATCTAATTAAACACCTGATTCTAATTATCCCCTTTAATTTAACTGATAAAACAGGGTTTCACTTACTTTTTCACAATCTCTGACTCTTAATTACTCATTGTCTAATTAATACATAATTTTGTTTCAAGAGACATAGAATTGGTTCATATAAACCCTATCGGATATTTAAGAAAAGACTGGATTTGATTCAAGACTCATCATGGAAAAACAATGGAATTTCTGTAATTATCCTCTGGGTTCAGAAACTTTTTCTCACCACTGTACACAGACTTGTATCTAACTGGACAACATAAGAAAGCATATATGTCTTCTCATGGGCAGCTCTACTTTAGATTGAAGATTATATTTGGCCAAATTAAAAAAAGGTAGAGAAACAGCTTTATTACACTTAGTCATCTTACCAACAGTATATGCCCTATTGGTATTTAAAGGGAAATAGGGGATAAGACTCCTGATAAATTCCCCATGAATGATGAACCTTTGAAGTCTTCAGTCTCAAACTGTCAGGGATGAAAACATATTTGGGACATTCTAGAAAAATTCAGAGTTCTTAACTGCAATGCACAGCAAAGATTTTAATCTTTGATATTTAGACATTACAACAAAAAAAATATCCTGTACTGTCCAAGTGCTTACTTTGAATAACCTACATTGTTATATGAGCAGTCCCACCCACTTTAACACATTTTTTTTTTTAAGGGTGGGTACAAGAGGGGTCGTCCTCTCCCCCAAGCCAAACCCCGCTATTTTCAGCTCTGGGGACCCTCGAATCCCACCGGTGAAGTTACCGGGTTTAAGTCTCCCTCCGGGGAAACAATGTCTATCATACCTCGGGCCAGTAGGAAGCTGCAATGACATTGGTCGTGGCTTCCGATTGGATGGCCATTTAAATCCCCTTTAAAAACCGGGAAGTAATACTGGTAACGTCACCGTGGGATCCCTGGGGGGGCTGGTTGAAAATAATGAAGTGAAGCTCTTGAGGTTCCCCCTTTTCAATCTAGTACAAAAAAAAAAAAAAAAAAGAAGGAGGTTATACAGCTAGGCTCCATTAACATTATAGCATTTTGTGATTTTCTACTTGACTGCATGAATCAATCATTCCCAGAATATTGAGTAGGGTACTTAAAGGAGCAATTCATGCAATATCCTACATGTGGTTTCATTGCACATGCGGAGTTACACTGATTTAATAAATCCTTCAAACTGAAAGGCAGCCATTTAGTGAATCCTGGGAAGCAGTGAGAACAAATCGATTGGCAGCTTAGATAATTAGTTTCCAATAAAGGTAACCAAAGGCTGCATTAAAACAAACTTTTTTTCTTCTTAAACTGCCTCAAAGATTGCCTCTAAGAATTTGGTTTCTAATTACAGTGAATCATTGTTCAATAATTACTGTTTTATCATATCAAGCATCAATCGAATAAACAAAAAGGCATGTAGTATTAAGAAGTTAACCTGGCAGCAGGTGGGTATAAACATGATCTAGGAAACCCAGCATAACGGATATAATATATATATACACATATAATATATATATAATTTTTTTTAACCATCTATGCTCTATATTTGACCGTTTTGAGAACAAATTGCTTCCCTTCCCTCCTTGCATTGGAAGACGGCTGGTTAACTGAAAATATAGACCTTTCCGACAGACCTTTTCATTTGAAATAAGGCATCGGTAATGAGTTGATCTTTGTTACTACTAAAATAAATGAGAATTTGCAGGCACAAATTTAAAAAAAAAACCTCAGCCCAATCAGTAACAAAACCTCTCATCCAAAACATTTAATGCGTTATGCTTTCTGCATGATCATAAGAACATTGGTGACATCCAAATGACATCCTACAATTAGCACCATTGTTTTAACATCTAAAAATGCAACAATACATTTAAGAAATAAAAAGAGATAATTCAAAAGAGAAAAGTCTGAATGGGCAGAGTACTGCCATGTACATATCTCCCTTCCATGTTCTTCTAAAGTTTGCAGTGCTTGTTTCGAATCAAGAGTCTACACACCGTTGCTCTTTAAATGTATCAATATAATTGCATCAAAGGCAGGAAGCTGAAAAGGGACAATCCAGGTGCTCATTTGCATGTTATCACCCAGAATCCTTGGTGTGCAGTTGAACCACTTACTGTATGATGTGACAATGAGGTGAATAAAGCAGGTTTGGGAAAGGGACCTGTAGAAGAAACATGCAAATGCACAAGCGTCTTATCTGTGCTGTACCGTGTACAGTGAAGCCTACTTTATTTACTCACTAGAATCGTATGGTGTCGGGTTTGCGTTACACAGAAATACATCCTACAACTGGAATTTTAAAAAAAAAGTGTATTTTATTTATGTTCTGATTGAATCCAATTGGTAACATACAGCTGTATAAAAGGATCTCCCTTACAGTAAATATAGAATTATTACCACGCCCAGCCCTCAACCCTTTCAAAACGTAACAGTATGCAGGCAATAAACTGACATTTACTATTTACAAACCTTGTTACAGGAAGAACGCAGCCCTTTACATAACCATTTGTAAAAAAACATTGAGAAGCACGGTTTTAATTCTGTTTCTATACAAAAAGGCATGTCCATATCATCACAAAATGCACACAAGAAAGTCTCGTGCCCATTAGCCCAGCATACTGCATGTTTCCCATCTGGTAGGGACAAAGGTGTTCCACAGTCTGAAAAAGGTGGATTAGATTAGGGAATCAACAATTGTTATTTTGAAGTCACATGAAACTCAACCGGTCATATTGTTCTCCATATTGTCAGTCGAAAACTGAGCCACCTGTGCTGAAGCAGGGATATCCTGAAAACCTGACCTGTTGGTGGCTCTTGAGGACTGGAGTTGGCCACCCCCTATCCCAACTCATAACAAGTGCTCACACTTTCCATGCTAAGAGAGTTAAACAGAAAAGCACATCATCGAAGCTTAAAATGATAGAATGTTTTCAATGCTGCTCTATGAGACTCATAGTATGACAAAGGCAGAGTGCCACTTCCCAAGGTGTGCCACAGGTTGCTTAACTTCAGTATTACCTTTGAGTAATCATGCACATGTATTTGTAACAGTGATTCCCCCCAACTTCAGCAACACATGTAACTGATTTCCGAAACATACTTGTACAGTACATCTTTTCATACACTTTGCATTTTCATGTCAAAGACTTGCCATTTTTGAGTTAAAAGTGAGAAGGCCTGTTATCAGCACAGTCTTTTTTAATTCACTTTTTTGAATGTTGTTTTCTCGTTCTCGCTGATTTAGAATGAATGTAGATGTTTTCACATTAAAGTAGTTTCGGGGATATGCTGGCATGCTAGAAGAGTCACGGATTTTTAATGAGTGACCAAGTCTTCTAACTTTTTGAAGACCAACATCAGGCCCAGTAAGACGATCCAATTTGAAGAAGTTTCCACTGCACCGCCACACCTTCCGGCTCACAAAGAATTGAACATCCCCTCATGCAGAGCTCTATTATCAAACATAGTCCTTGTGCTCACACAGAGGGCAGTTAGACCAAAGTTACATCGGGAGTATACCATACCAGCCAAGTCCAGCCATGTGTCTGAGATGGGGTCATATTTCTGTACAGTATTCAGATATGATGACCCCGAGTGACCTCCAACCACATAGAGGTAGTTATCGATGACGGCTGCACCAACTCCTATTAAGGGGGAAAAGCAAGACAATGAGACTTGTATTGCATTATCCTCACCAACGTGTATGCAATGTCCATGTAACTAAAGCAAAGAATGATGTGAAATATGACTAGTGACATGAACATGCTCAGATTCAGTCTATAAAAAAAGCAATATTGCTCGTTTGCCACCTTAAGACTGAAAGGCTTGTTTTCTTTTTCATTTCATTAGTGCCCCAGCATAAAGCACATGGCCTGCTCATCATACAAGCTGATATTCCCTCAGCAGTTGTCTGTGTTAGAGTTTAAACACATGGAGATGTGGCCATGGCAGTCATGCAATTATTCTGCAGTTGGACATGATGGTGACAGTGTTGAGGTCAGCAGAAAGTCCAGAGGTGTAGTTAAAATTAAAAATGACATGTATAGAAAGCTGGTGACCTTAAAATCAGCGTATCAGATATTTAGGGAAAAATGTAAATACAGTATTGATATTTCACCTTGGGAAGGATAGTCAACTGGATATGAAACCCTTTATCATTTTTTTTTACTTTATCCGTTAATATTTATTAATCTCCACATTGCTATTTTTCTTTTGCATTGGTTGGAACTTATTTTTAATTAAAACATATACCGTAATCAAATTCCAAACACATAAGTGGCATTGTGCCGACAGCCAAATCAATAGTTATTTTCCTCTCTCTCCAAGTAAAAAATATATCAGGAGGATCCAAACTCCAGCCCCCAAAGGCCCGTGCACAGTTCAGGTTAAGGATATCATCATTAGCACAGGGGGCCCAATTATTTTGACTGAACCACATGTGCACAAGCAGGGGTATATGTAAAACCTGCACTGTTAGTGGTCCTTGATAACTGGAGTTCGGATCTAGATGATACATAATTTGGAATGACCTATGACATTTAAACATTCAAACCTTGTCTCGACTTTAAATAGTTATCCTCATCATGTCACAGCTTAACATCTGTTTTGTTAGATCTTACCTGTTCTGGGCTCCTTCATAGGTCTACAAACAGTCCACTGATTTTGATGAGGGTCATATCTTTCAATGCTTGATAAGTGAGATTCTCCATTGTGCCCACCTACTACAAAGATAAAGCCCAGCATAACGCTGACACCAAAATGAATTTTTTTATCAGCCATTGAAGCAACCATCTCCCAGGAGTCTTTACTAGGATCGTATCTCTCCACACTAGAAAGAGAGAGAAGAATGTAGTTTGATTGTGTTCCAAATAGAGATCTGCTTGTATTTACTGCTGAATGGAGACTTTAAATCGTAAGAGGAAATGCATATTTATCTCCTGAAATCTCCCCTCTATCTGCTTTACATCTTGATGTCTAGCTCCAGCAGGGGTGGCCAACTCTGGTCAGACTGAGCCACCGATTGTTCCACCTGCGCTGACGCAGGGATATCCTTAAGCCTGACCTGCTGGTGGCCCTTGAAGACTGGAATTTGCCACTCCTGAGCTACAGTATATACCGACTGTCCCACACCTCTGGAATGCCCTTCCCCTCAATATCAGACTAGCGCCATCTCTATCCACCTTTAAGACCCACCTCAAAACACACCTGCTTAAGGAAGCATATGGGTAGCTCCATGGCTAATGACACCTCATACATAAACCTTGTCCCCTTGCAGACGCACTTACCAGAACGTCGTCCTACTGTCTCTGTACGTTCTTCCTACCAACCAATTAAATTGTAAGCTTTTCGGAGCAGGGACTCCTTTTCCTAAATGGTACTTTTGTCTGAAGCACTTCTCCCCTTTGTGTGTTATTTATATGATTGTCACGGGTATTACTGCTGTAAAGTGCTATGTACATTAATGGTGCTATATAAATAAAGACATGCATACATACATGCATGCATACATACGCTAGCTAAGAGACAGCAGAAGTTACTTATTGGGATGAGAAGTTCACATAAAATAAGATTTTAATATTTGCCGTCATTCCTAACTTCTAATCTATTCTGAGACTTTAATTTGAATTACATGCTCTAACTACATCCAGATTATGTAACATTCTCTCCTTGAATAGACCCAGGTCTTCTCTCAGTGTAAAGTTTCTGATATTCCTGAATGCAGCTCTTCATTTGCACAGATCATTTTACCATGACCTCATATTTATAGTGCCTTCTGGATTCTGAGTCTCTGGACTTTAATCCTGATGTGGATTAAAATGTTCAAAGCTTTACACTGTTCACATCTGACAAATCATAACACCGCAGAGCATTATATCTCTGAACACTTGCAAGAGATACAACGTACCTGTTCATATGAGCTGGGCCATAGCCACCAATGGCATATATCATGCCATCCAACACAGCACCAGCAAAGCAACTTCTTGTTTTAATCATTGGGGTCACTGGTTGCCATTCCTTAACCCTCGGAATATACTTTTCCACTGACTGTAAACATGATTGTCCGTCATACCCTCCTAACGCATACAGTTCACCTGCTAAAACAACTGCTCCAAGAGTACTCCGGCACTCATTCATTCTTTGAACCGATGTCCATGTGTTTGTGACCGGGTCCCAGCTTTCCACAGAATTCTCGTGTTTTCTGTAGTTGATGCCCTGTCGAATGTGAGTTGCAATCCCTCCGACGACGAACACTTTCTGGTCCAGGCTGCACAGTCCAAATTCATAACGAGTGGAGCCAAGTGGGGCCAGCCCTATCCAGGAATCATCCTGAGGAAAGTACATCTCCATACTGAAAGCAACAAGAGTATACTTCAAAGTAGGTCACAACTAACAAGCAGAACAGAAACACACACACACACACACACACGGTAATTCTGGTTCAAATTCATACACATTACATTAAGAAAATATGTCATTTTAATTCTTCTAATTTTTATTTTCTTTACTTCCGTTGTGTTTCTAGGCAAAGCCAGTTGCTGCATTTTGGTGCCAATTTCTGACTCCACATGGGTGGAGGCATTTATGGTACACTGTGGTTAAATCTTGATAAAGGTCCATGTGAGAACCAAAACATTGATCGTAGTCAACATTGGTTTCTTTAGGCCCACAGGAGTGCTTGCTGTCTTTCTTATGCGAGATATCATAATCCAGTTATAATTTCAAGAGAATTCATGTGTTACTTGACTACTCTTTATGGCGGGAAAAAAAATTCACATACATCCAAGGTTAGACGTTCTATGGATGATTTTCTGGGGTCTTGCAGTTTGCCCAGGTTAAACAATGATTCATGAGTCTTTAAAAATCAGAAATCAAGAGGTAGCATTTTCCATTATCGGTTTGAAGATTTGTCGTTTGGCCTGGAATCATATTACTAGACTATATTATAAAGAAAGTCTCCCCTACTTTGAACCTCCATCTAATAGATCTCTTTAATGGTATTTAAGACAGAGAAGAATCCACCTAACTGCATTCAAGACCAATCTCCCTCAAATACAGTATCTTAAAAAGGTGGGGACTAAACTGACTAGTCCCTTTGATCTGCTATATGAAGCAATTTATGCTCCGTTATTAAAAGCTCTGGAAAACACCACCCCTCCCGCCTGCCCCCCCCCCCCCAAAAAACATAGGAAATATATAATCTCTACCGATCTTTCGGTTTCTGTAAGTCCTCTATGGCGGCCATAACATCTGTGATACAACTCCAAGCTGGGGTAGGACAAGATTTCTAATGCAAGTATTAAGGAGTGTAGCCTCATCCCTGGTCGGTTATCTAAACTCATAAAGAGGCTAAAATGAACAAATAGAGAAAAAATAAGGGAGGGAAGTAGGCTGCCATAGAGGACTTTAAGAAACCGAAATACAGGTAGGTATATTTCCTATTTTCTATGGCTTCATCTATGGCAGCATTAACATCTGGGATGTTCCAAAGCAGTTAAATAGTGGGTACATCCTAAATAGCTTCCGGAATTACAGCTCGTAAAACCTTCCTTCCTAATTTCGCACCAGCCGAGATATAACCCAAAAAGAAGTGTCTGCAATATCCTGATTCATAGCGAAGCGGGATACCACCTTAGTATGAAAGTGAGGAAATGTCACAATTTTATCCTGATGAATTTGGAAATACGGTTCTCTGCATGATAATGCTTGCAATTCTGCAACTCTGCATGCTGTAATGATTGCTGTGAGAAATACAGACTTGATGGCGAGTTTTAATGGATAGGTAACTTGGAGGTTCAAAAGCTGTTGAAGTGAAGACCAGACTCCTAACTTTTTTCCCTGCGCCCCCCTGCCGGCGGTCCCCTCACCTCCGCGCCCCGCTCCGGCGTCATGACGTCTGACCTCAAATGACGCCGCATTGCCATGGCGACACGTGAGAGAAGCCGGCGGAGCCAAGGTAAGTTGGTGTACAGAGGCCCTGCAGCTCCCCCTGCACTTAATTTAAGTGCCTTCGGGAAGTGCGCTGGGCCTCTGTAAACCCCACGCCCCCCGCAGTCAGTCTTGCGCCCCAGCCCCACCAGTTTGCGCACCGCTGGTCTAGATAAGACATGACAGATATTCCAGTTTGTCAAAGTTTTGCTGCCGTCACTGCCATCACTTTTGTGAGTATCCGAGGTGCTGTTGCCAACGGCAAGGCCTTGAACTGGAAGTGCCTGCCTTCTACACTAAAGCGGAGGAATTTGTGATAAGCCTGGTGAATCAGAATATTGATATCTGCATCTCAGAGCAATGCCAAGTAAAATGCCTTTTACTGTTGACATGAACGCCCATAAGGACTCCACTTTGAAGTGTCGAATCCTTATGAAAAAATGTTTGACCCCTCTTTAGTTTATTACTGGAATCAACCTGATTTTAGGAACCAAAAACAGTAGAGTAAAAGCCCTGACAGCGTTGATCTTGCGGTACCGGTTGAAAGGCGGAGTTGAGCCAGAGATCCTGAACAGCAGCCTACCTTAATTCGACCGCTTTGCTCAGGTCTCATGGTGGGCAAGACTCCCTGAAGAGCCTGCCTGGACTTTACAAATTCTAGGGCATAACTATGCTCTATGATCTGAAGGATCTAGGAATCCTCCGTAGTATGTACCCGACGGTCGAGAAACTTTGCCAGTCTAACCCCAACATCCATATGCTTCCCCACTGGGGTCGATAAACCTTCAGAAGCTCTGCTTCTTCAGCCCGCTTTATCTGGGCTAAAGTTAAGTTGGTACTGCTCATAGTTTCTGCTGAAAGGTCTACCTGGTCTCAAGGCTGTGGCCTCCTGAAAACTACATCTTGGTGGTCTCAAAAAGGATGATGTTCTTGACTTTTTTTGCTGTGTCAGGAATTAACCCTTGGTGCTAGAGAGCCTGGTAAGGATGCCAGTCAAAGCTTCTCCAAAAAGATAACCGTTATAAGGCAGGGATAAGAACTTCAGTTTGGAAGATATGTCTGCTGCCCAAGGTTTCAATCACAGTGCCCTCCTGGCAGCTACTGCATATGCTGAGGATCTTGCTGTGAGCTGGGTGACATCCATGGATCTGTGTCACAAAAAATCAAATGGAGTTTGAGGTGCAAATTTTTTTGCAACTAAATCTCTGTCTGGAAGTCTGTGATTTAATGCCTTCTAAATTAGAGACCCAGTCTCACCGATCTCTATATACGGACCATGGCAGTCACTGGTTTCAAAGTCGTTCCTAGAGTGGTGTATTGCTTCCGCAACACACCCTCAACAAGTAGCTCCATTGTTGTTGTTTTTTAACAGTAGAACCATCTTCTAAGGGGATGGTCATGTGCCTTGCTGTGTAATTGCCACGTCCACTTTAGGAGGATGACTCCACGTCTTGCAGTCTTCTTCCTGGAATGTGTAAATATTAGTAGAGTGTCTTGTCACATTACCACATCCTACTAATTTCCATTCGGATTTGATAGTGCTTTGAATGGGGCTCAGAATCTGGAATAAACTAGCAGTTTTCCTGGGAGTTGATCCAAGATCCAGAGTTTCTCCTTAGGGTCTTCAATGTTTAATGCACTGTGCATATTCTAAACAATCTTTCAATTGAATCAACTTTAAAATGACATGGTCTTCTTGAAATCTGCTTAAAAGTAGCACACGCGAGGTACCTGAAAGATATACAGTACTAATGAAATATGCAAAGTATATCGAGTTGACAAGTCTAAAAAAGCTTGTGAGATACCAATGTTAGGCCCAACAGGATTAAAACCCACAACCTTTGCTATTCTGGGCGGCAGGTCTTGCAGGGTGTTGCAAACCAGCTGATTGAGATTAGTCTGGGATTCTAATTTTGCAAAGGATTTAATGCAGTCAAAATTATTTAAAGCTGAAGGAGCGTCTACCGAAATGTTTCTAAGGCTGGTCCATAGACACTGCAGCTGTGCGGAGGCCGAGGGAAAGCGGGTGCTTTCCCTGGCCTCAGTACACGCGCCGTCCGGGGGCGTGTCTATGGGCGGGCTAGTGACGTCACGGAGCTGGTTCGCCCTCATTGGGCGAACCGCTCACGTGACCACCATATCGCGCGACAAATCAGTTTTGACCGATTTCACGCGCATCGCGCGCCCCTCCCGCTTCCACGCGCACGCGCCCACTGTATAGACGCGATCACTGCCTTTAGGCAGTCTGATCGCTCAGAGTGCGGACGCGTCCGCGCTGTCTGCCCCTGTATGGACACAGCCTAACACAATCAGTGCACAGCCTTTTAGGATGAGAGGCTGGTAACTTGGCCTCACAGGTAGCACAATATTTTGATTTTGCAGCTGCTTTCTTTGGCTTAGTAGCCAGAGACTCCCCGCTGCTCAGATTTCCGGTCCCCTGAAGCAGAGGAGGCAGACACTTTAAGGGTAGAGATCCAAAATAGCGGCTTGGAAGAGCAGACTAAGCAAGGCAATGGTAGTGAGCTGAGTAAAGCGGTCAACAATGAGGTGGCAAGCAGGCTGCTAGAGTTGCTGGGAGTAGCCACTTGGAAAGCTATCGAGTTCTACAGGCAGATGCAGCTCATTCAATTTGCTAAGAAGTAAATCAATACTGTGCAAATAAACATACTACAACACCACCTTTTACATACCTGGCTGTCCTGCCTATGCGCTATCCAGGCTTCCAACATGACCGAAAGAGACATTAGCAGGCCCCGCAGAGTGGACGGTGGCCTCTCTGGGATGCCAGGACCACGTGGTGAAGGCTGTGTGAGAGGAATACTGCGTCCCAGACCAAACGGAGCAGCCCTGTGCGCCTGGCTCCTAATTCTTCTGCACAGCCAAAGGGTGCCATGAAATGGGTACTTAGCTGGTCCTTCCCCCATGAACAGCTTTAGAGCAGCCAGTTCAGGAGAAAAAACAGGCAAGCCTGAATCCACAATGCCAAATAAATGGAAAAAAAATACAAACTAAAAAAAATTAATGGGAAACTTATATAGGACAAGAATAACTGACCAGAGATGAGGCCACACCTGCTTTATACCTGCATTAGAACTCTTGCCCTACCCCAGCTATAAGGAGGAGTTATATCCCAGATTTTATGCCGTCCATTGAACAGGGGTGCACAAACTTCAAGTCGCGACCCCCTGCCTGCTCTCCAACCTGCTTGCGCCCCCCCTGCTCTACAGCATCTGACGTTGCATTGCCATTTGACGCTGTGTTGCGCGGGGCCTCTACAAGAGTGGCACTCCTCTTACAAATTTGTGCGCCCCCCAGTTTCCACACCCCTGCCATAGAGGATGCTGAACAAAAAGGATTTAGAAAGTTGGTCAAAATACAAACTGTCTTTGTTGTGCAGAATCTGCTCTGTTGAGACGAATTTCCTACCAAGGACGTTGTACCAGTTTTGAACATTACAAAAAAGTGCACTGTTGCAGGATTAAAAAAAAAAAATTTACATTTCACAAAAAAAGCCCAGAATTACTTACAGTCGCAATGCGCTACTGGGACAGTACTCAAAATGGATTTAGAAAAAAATATTTTATGCTTCTCTAACTTAACATTCATTTAAAAAAAAAAAAAAAAAAACCTTTACAATGTATGTTTTATAAAACCTTTTAAACAAGCTGCAGTATGACGGTCATACTGGGGTTGAAACGTACCTCTCCAGACACGCAAACAGTCCAGCTTTGCCTCCCACTGCACAGAGCACTTTAGGAGCACAACGAGGTTGCGTCTTTAGCACCGTCTGATGGGAGAGTCTGTGCTCAGGCATAAAATGGTATTTCAGGGTTTCATTTAACAAGTGTTTACATGTGTGGTCCTCGCGTATAAGATGATTTGCTTCATACAACCTAGTGACAAATTTGACACTTAGCAATGGCAGTCGGACACAGTGAAACAACGGTGCCAGATACTTCTGCCTCTCCTGCACATCGTACTTGATCCATGACTCTAGCGCATAAAAGACAGTCTCCTCAGTCACAACATTCAAACAGTCGTTGGAAACTATTTCGTGTAATTCAGAATTTGTCAGCTCAAAAAACTCTTCGGTCTGACAAACGCCTGCAAAGTTCTGGCAAATGTACTTGTTGGCGGCAAGGTATAGTTCATGGCAACCATAAGTCTCGGCGAAACGGGAAATCCCAATGCAGTTGCCTGGATCGAGTTGGCTTTCTAGGAACGCACAGCATTCCTTCAGCACTAGCTTGATCTGAAGGAGGTTTGCAGCTGGAAGAAGAGACTCCACTGTCTCTTGAGAGATGAAGACTGTTCCTGTATAGGCATATTCAATGATGGCCTGAAGGGCGGCTTCATCCACACACTGAAACTCCACCTGCGAGTTCTCTTTCTCTGAAAGGTTTCCGGTAAACATGGCTTTGAAGTAAGGGCTGACGCTCGCGAGCACCACTTTATGGGCGTGAATCTTAACATCGCCGACTCGGAGGACAATGTCGCAGAGCTCCTGGTGCTGGCGTAGGAGGTTCAGGCCCTGCAGAAGCTGTTCCGAGTGCAAATGGGTTAAGTTGGCAAGCATGTAGGATTGAGAGGACTGGTCCATCTGTGAAGAGCAAGAAAATAAGCTATTACTACTACAGGACACGCAAATCCTTGGGGGGGGGGGGGAATTATACGTTAGAAAAGAACATTTAAAAAATGTGCTAAACTTAAAAACACCAGGACCCCATATAAGATTTGTTTCATATATAGACAGAGATGGGCAATATACCAGTGCTATAAAAATAATGCGGTAATGAAAGAAAGCACGGCAAGCGTCAGAGATGCAACTGCTGCAGGTAGAGCCGTCTCTTACAGAGCTGTCAGACGCGCGGACAGAAGAGAGGCAGAAGGTGCCCGTGTCTATATGGGGCCTACCTGAAGAGAGTTAGGGAGGCAGTAGGGGAGCGCCTGGCAGCTCTGTGAGATACAACATGCAGCAGCAAGAAAGAAAACAGATGCTGTCCCTTGAAAACATAGCACAGCCACAAGGACCAGAGAATTATGCACTCCACCATCCTTTGTTTCCTCCTCCTGCGACTCTTTGCCCACCCTCATTACTCCCCTTAACGGCTTTAATAGACATTTTATTATTTAATTGGTTTTAGACTTTCTTGTGAGAAAACCAAACAAGTACAAATACACCCATGTTTAAGAAATTCTGCACACATACAAAAGAAAGATAATATAGAAAAAGAAATGGAGGAATACCCAGCACTCAAATGAGAAAAATAAAGTAAATGACATATGTTAAAGACATTTTACTGTGATATTGCCACAATATGACCGCAGAATATGTATAGATAATCGCAACGGTCAGCAATATATGTACAACTGTGAGTAACCGCAAATTGAGTGGGAGAACACAGGGTGGGGGAAGGGAATGGAATAAGGAAGAGACAAGGGAAAGGGGGGATGGATCAAGACATAAGGGGGGCAACGTTTCGGGGCGGGATGCCCCTTCTTCTGGCCCTTTCCCCAAGATCAGTGATCAAGGGTACTTCCCTTAAGTCCTATATGGACGGTAACTCCCAACACAATGAACAACTAAAAACAAAATACTCAATATGACAACCTATAAAATAATCTAGCGTTCCAAGAGTGGTCACTAGTAAATGTATGACCAAACAAGGCTAGTGGCAATTAGACCAAACAACTGAAGAGTATATCTCAAGGATAACCGTTAATTAGCAGAGATAATCTCAAGCAACAATGCTATATAAGCCAACAATGAAGGAGTTAATAACAAAACGACAGTTTTATTAACCCCTGCATTACTGCCCTTTGAGCCTCAGTGCTGGTTATATCGTATGCCTATCTGACACTGATCCTATGATATTATTGGCTTGCTTAGCCTGTAGCAGTTTTGTTATTAACCCCTACATTACTGTCTTATATAGCATTGTTGCTTGAGATTCTTTGCTAATTACCGGTTATCCTTGAGATATACTCTACCGTTGGTTGGTCTAATTGCCACTATCCTCGCTTGGGCATACATTTACTAGTGACCACTAGTTATTATTATGACACAAGCCTGCCATACCTGCCACAAGGCTGTCATGCCATAGGCCGTGCTTATAGTGCCGTCGGCGACACGACGGGTGACGTCACCGTCGCCACCGGCAAAAGTTATATTTCGCCGGGCGGCGGACGCACTGGTTTCCGTCCATTTGATTGGTTCAAAGGCCGTCACGTGAGGCGACAGCCTTGAAAAATCAAATTTTGCTGGCTATCAGTTTTCGCGACGGCGCTCCGTCGCATTGTCACCGTTACGCTTACTATAAGCGCACGTGGCGGCAATGCATTTGTTTTCAGGCGACGTCGAGTCGCCAGCACTATAAGCGCGGCCATAAGCATGATCTTGAGGTCCCTGTGGCACATCAGTTCTCACAAACAGGACACAATGCGAGCCAACTGAGGTATCAGGTGATCGATGGGGTCACCAAAAGCCGCCGTGGTGGTAACATTAATAGGCTCCTTATGCAAAAGGAGTCCAAATGGATAAGGCGTCTTGACACGATGATCCCGGAGGGGATTAACAAGGAACTGGACCTTAGCTGCTTTCTGATTTGAATTGGACCCAGCTAGTGGTTCAGCAAACCTTGTACCCTTATCAAAATAGGCTGAATAGAGAGGTGACCAAACCTCTCACCAGGAGTATTCCTAAATTATAGGTATATGTAAGATTGCAATGTGCATAGGGGAATAAATGTATATATTAACAAGGTTGATCCAAGAAGGATCAGAAAGAGACTCCAAAAGTTGCACTCGTGCCAGTGTATATATTGTATGAAATAGAAATTCAAAATATCCCTGAGATGTAATATCTCAGAGGCAAGTCTATTGACCAATGAATCCATTAGTGAATAGACTTGCCTCTATGAGATATTACATCTCAGGGATATTTTGAATCCCTATTTCATACAATATATACACTGGCACGAGTGCAACTTTTGGAGTCTCTTTCTGATCCTTCTTGGATCAACCTTGTTAATCCTTATCGAAATACGCTCATGGTATAGTCATTTGATGCCTATCTTGACTAGTATAGTTTTACTGACATCTTTTTTACGCTCTATCCACAGACCGTTCTGCCTCCTAAATTGTCCCATTGCCCTATACAGAAGAAATATGTGCCCAACCATCTGTCCACATACCTTGATTGTTCCGTTTCCGTCCTCGCCTTCCTTGTGATCCATCCTTGAATACATTGGTCTCATCCTACCTCTCTCTGCCCTATCTGTTCTATATGCACATAAAGGCAACATATCTTTACCGGATTATCTTATGCTTGTTCTCCACTGAGCTGTTCACTATTCTTTATTGTACAATTTATAATCCACTATGGGGCTATACCATACTAATGTACCAAGATGCCTTGAGATCATCCATCTATATATCTTATAAGTTTCTGCACCTTAGCCTCCTAGTTGGGTATCTCTGGGTCCATCATATCTGTTTACACAGTATTTGTTCACTAATGCCGTCTCCCTGTGTGTTTCTATTTCTTACATCCCTGCATTGCTGCCGTGACATACTGAGAGCTCTGCCGAACAGAATCGGTTCCTGTTCTTGTATTCCCGACATGGAGCCTGACGGGAATTTCCCTGCTTGGGCAGTTTGCAAAGCCCGGTCCACGTGACTTACCACGGCATCCCTGGTTGCCTTGGCATCACATTTATCACATTCAATTGCAATGTGGGTATCTTGCTCCTATTGGCTGGTTTCAGCTAATGACATCACAACAGGGAGCCAATTAGCAACCAGAGGTTGCCATGAGGACACTTCAACTATCAACAGCCTCATTTCCTGCCTGGTTTGCAAGGGCACCCCTCCCCCCCCCCCATGACTACCATGGACCCATCAGTATGCTCCTCGGCAGGATCCACGCCCATGTGACATCACAAAGTTCTGGTATTTAGATTCAGTTAATCAGCTGCACTAGGAGGTGACCTGCAGAGTATCCAGTGCTGCTTCCTGAGACAATTCTTCTACTGGGTGCACGTAATCCCTTTGAGCCTCTCAGTGCTGGTTATACCTTATGCCTATCTGACTCTAATTCTATGATATTATTGGCTTCCATAGCCTGTAGCAGTTTTGTTAATTAACCCCTTCATTGTTGGCTTATATAGCATTGTTGCTTGAGGTTCTCTGCTAATTACCGGTTATCCTTGAGAGATGCTCTACAGTTGGTTGGTCTAATTGCCACTAGCCTCGTTTGGGCATACATTTACTAGTGACCACTCTTGGATCCCTAGATTATCTTATAGGTTGTCATATTGTGTATTTTGTTTTTAGTTGTTCAGTGTGGTGGGAGATACCGTCCATATCGGACTTAAAGGAAGTACCCTTGAAAACAAATCTTGGGGAACGGGCCAGAAGGGGGCATCCCACCCCGAAATGTTGCCCCCCTTATGTCTTGATCCCTCCCCCTTTTCCCTTGTCTTTTCCTTATTCCTTTCCCCATCCAGTGTTCTCCCACTCCATTTGCGGTTACTCACTGTTGTACGTATATTGCTGACCTTTGCGATTATCTAAACATATTGTGTGGTCATATTGTGGCAATATCACAGTAAAATCTCTTTATAACATATTTCTCATTTACATTATTTTTCTGATTTGAGTGCTGGGTACAACCCCCCATTTCTTGTTCTATATTGTCCTTTGGGAGGGAATAGGGTCCCTCCAGGTTCCCGTGCACCAGTCTTATTTACTCCCCTATATTCTTAGAGTGCTGTTTAAACCATATACTTTCTATACAAAAGAAAGACATTTTACATTGAAAAACATTAAAAAGTACACTGAAGCAAATAACCAAGATGAACACGTATGTGGAGGCTGATGTAGTCTCTCTTTACCAGCTACATTAGACCATGAGGTAGACCAGGAGTGACCAACTCCAGTCCACAAGGGCCACCAACAGGTTTTAAGGATATCCCTGCTTCAGCATAGGTGGCTCAGTCAACGACCAAATTCAATGTCAACGACTGAGCCACCTGTGCTGAAGCAGGGATATCCTTAAAACCTGGCCTGTTGGTGGCCTTTGAGAACTGGAGTCGGCCACCGCTGAGCTAGACTTAAAAATATCAAAAAGCAGAACAAGTATGGCAGGAAAAGTGAATGTACATGTTAGTAGCACATCTAAAAGACGGATTCCAGATGTGTATAATATAAAGCACATACTACTGTACTACAGCAGAAGAGCTGCAACAACTTGGGCAAAATTTTATAAAATCGTCAAATAACTTCACATGCTTCTGTTATTAGGCGAGATAGTGGGAACCGTATACGAGCATACAAAATGGTGTACAAATGCAGTAATAATGCTGCTTGACTAAAGATAAATAAATAACATCCACAAGTATAAACCACATTAGATATATACAACATGTCTATACGATCACGAATGATAGAAAAATGCACCAAAAATATATACACAAGTACAAATACAGATACTTATCAACCCATGCAGGATACGAGTGAGTATCAAATATGCTGAAAATTCATATATAAAAGGGCAAAACAAAAAAAAGGTGAATGGAGGGAGGAGCTTAAACAGGAGGAAAAAAAAGTTTAAATAAAGGGGGACAACGTTTTTGGCGAGGGACTCCCTTCTTCAGGCCTGTTCCCACAAGTAAAGTACACATGCTACTTCCAGTCTCATCTCAAGGAAATGCTTCCAGCAATGAACACCAAATGAAAGGCAAGAAAATACAGAAACCCTCTGTGGATTGAAAAATCAGGAAAAAAAATCATTAGTATTTGAGAATTGTGATAACCACCATAAAATATAGATACAACTGGATTTACCACAACCAACAGATATAAATTAAACATGGATACTAAATACTGTATGTGGAACAACAAATGCAAAAAGAGTGTGTTAACACAACGATCCAATACACAGGGAAGGGAGAGGAACACAAAATACAGTATTAATAATTATTGTTTGTTCTTGTATAGCGCTGCTAGTATTACGTAGCGCTTTACAGAGACATTTTGCAGACAATCCCTGCCCCGCCGAGCTTACAATCTATGTTTTTGGTTCCTGAGGCACAAGGAGTTAAAGTGACTTGCTCAAGGTCACAAGGAGCCGACACCGGGAATTGAACCAGGTTCCCCTCAAACTCTGTGCCAGTCAGTGTCTGTACTCACTGAGCCGCTCCTCCCAATACAGTCAAAAATCACTCCAAAAATACAAGGCATAATCAAATTCCCATTACATGCCTAGGGTTGATAACGTACCCAAAGCTCGTGTTTCAGTAGTGTCTGTCGTCCCCTCTCCTATACCCGATCGACAAACTGAAAAATCAGCCGATTTACATTATATAATGCCTCTTTAAAATGTCGTTCAACTGGGACTCTAGATGCTTTAGTATCTTTCATGATATTGCTAATGGCAAATTGGTATTCTCCCATCAGGTCTTAGTCCAACAGAACACATGTCACGGAGACATTTCAGTATATAAAGTACAAAATTAGAGTTGCATGTATAGAAATTCCTAATGGAAATCAGGTAGTGTGGACGGTATAGGGTGTTTTGATTACCGAATTACAATGGTTATGTACCATTTTATATTTTTATCAGACAAGAAAAGCTCTCAAGGAAGAAGTTGGTCTTACTACTTTGATAAATTTATTAAACAGATTCTTAGAACATCTGTATGAAGAGGGAATTTTAAAAAAAAAAAGCAGTTTACTTGCAAGGATAAGCCAATGTCGGAGAATGCATGCCACCTGCCATTTTGATTTATGTGGAGACAAAGGCACCATTTGTTTTTCATCCCGTTTATAAATCTATGTGCTAATTGTGGTACACCCAGTTATTTTTACAATGCTCACCCTTTAAGTGCACACAGATACCCAGCAAGCTCTAAGAAACCCCCCAAATTACCACATAATATATACATGTATATAATTGTCAATTGGAGTGCTACTGGGCGAGGTTAAATGTATACAACAAAAAAATTAGTCCAGAGCTACATCCAATATGACAAAAATATACAGTGAAATACCTACAGCTCAACCCCCTTATAACGCTGTGCTTGGGGTCCAAAGAATCACATCGCGCTATAAGTGGATCCCGTTAGAAATAATGTATAATTGTATGCATTGTACAATAAAGTATTTAAGATACCAAAAATCGTGTTGTAACGTATTCATAAATACAAAAATTGGGAGCCACACTTGCATCGCGTTATAAGCGGATTCGCGTTATTGAGCTATATATATATCACTTGAAGGGTCATTTAGTTAAACCCTTTGGTCAAAACATTTTAACCCTGCAAGCCACTTCAATGGATGACCATTAGCAGGTCCTAGCACTAACTGATTACACTTCTTATTTATCTCTATACTGTACTTGGAGGAAGAATGATCACATTGGATGTGTCCCAACCAGCTGCATTAAAAAAAAGAACTGGTTACTTGGAAAGTGGGGAGGGGTTCATGCCTGGTCACATGATCTTCCCCACAGAACTTTGCATCTTTGGTCCTCTTCTGCTGCATTGTCATTTAATGAACCCCCGAGCAGAATCTTCACTGATTGATCGGCAACTTAACTAATTACTTGTGTGGATTGTACTAATGCACATTATAAAAAGGGGGGGGGGGGGGGAAAGAGAGAGAGAGAATTAAAATATTTAAAAAAAAATAAATAAAAATAAAAAAACACACACCACAGCTTGGACGGCTCCTTTAATGATGCTGACATTTCTATATCATTTAACTACCACATTTGTACACCATTTTGTATGCTTGAAAAGAGGCTTGGTGCAGCACGACACTGCATGTTCCATTTCACCTGATAAAAGCAGCATGTGAAGTTATCTGACCAACGATTTATTGAATTTTGCGCCACTGCTGCAACTCATGTCCCTCAGTATGTGCATCAGACAGACAGTCAGTCCAAATAATATGAAATTAATAGGCAGGGATATAGTTGTAAATGACTATTAGGCATGAAAAAAATAGGCCACTGTTCAGTCCCCTTATGGAACAGTGTTCCCTTAAACATGAACCTTTTTAATGGCCAAAGCACTCATGGCATCTGAAAAGAAAGTATCTACTTGAGATGAAGGTGTGTTATAATAAGGCACAGATTTCAGCAGTTTAAAGCTTGTGTTTATCAACATATACAGCGAACACTACTGTTATTCTATCAAAAAAAGGATTACATTCTGCAACACATTTACACATTTCTCCAGGCCTCCTAGAACTCTACTTTTGGATTCACAATTAAGTCAATTCATGTGCACCACCCACATAACAGGTTTTATTTTGTAGCAATCACACTAATTTACACCTCTGCAAATTCATTATGCACCGTCACTTTATTAGATGAAATACAGTTCACAACTCTCAAATATATAATAATGAAGCCCTGTCATCCATATGGAGATTGAAGTGGACACTACAAACCCTAATAATACAGCCCTCTATTAAAACAGCTAATTATCATAATGTTGCCAATTATTACATTCTACTTTTTTTCATCAAGCCTGCTTACTGTCAGCAGGAGGAATCTGAAGCAGTATTCATGCACACCTTGCAATGGCAAAAGAAATATAAAAGATGGGTAACTTGTGCAATAAACTGTGGCCTTTCTGTCAAACCGAGGCATAACAACAAGAGTTCAGAGCACTTCAGTAGGCATTTAATTAAATTAAAATGTATGCCAAGTGCTGTTGACTATTGGAGTACATTAGACATTTCAAATGCTGCTAGCAAGAGGTCATATCACTGAAAGGTGAGGCGGGTAAATAAGGCACCTGTTCATCCAAAGACTTGTCCAGCCTAACACTTATTCTAATGCCAATATGCCACCCTAACGCTTAACCAGCACTCGCTTGCTCAGATTCACTAAAGGGTCACGGATATGAGTCAAGGCGTACTAAAGCTTTGCATCCTTCAGTGAATATGGGCCTCCGAGTGACCATAATCTGGAAGAAATAAAAGGAGAGGGAGGTGGTTATAGAGCCTGCTGCCGGGAAAACAGACACCAGCTCATAGTGTGTAGTATGGTAAAATGTAAAAACAAAATAAACTAACGTTTTTGTTTATATGGACATCTTTTCCAAATCTAATTTTATTTTTTTAGACATTGCTAAATGAAATGTTAAAATCCCACTGGAAATGAGCATGCTGACGGGTATACAGACAGGCTATAGCTATACATTTTCAAATACACAAAGCTATAGTCAAGAACATTTGAGAAAGTAGCTACCACGAACTAATCTTTCAAGCTGTTACATGCCAATGTATTTAAAGAAGCATTTCATTACCAAATGTTACAAAAACTACTTTCGCAGTTCTTCCTAAAAACAAAAAAAATACCACGTGAGCACATTCACATCTCAGACAGGTCTGCAACCCTGCCCTTCCCCATTATCTCCAAGCATACAATGCAGCCAGGGATTCTGGGAAATGACATGCAGAAGAGCACAGTGTCACCCTTTGCTTCATATCCATTTTAACATGGAACCCCTATAAGCTTCTGCCTGGCGCATTACACAGCTTTTCAGCACCCTGGGGTTACAGACGTACGTAGTCCGTAAAACCTACACAGACCGCTTTCTCACCTTTTGGATCTTAGTTTGAGGCTGGTTATACTAGCTTTGCAATGTAAAATTTGGATCGGTTTCAACCACACATTATAGTAGTTAAGGTGGGCAAAATAAGTGACAAAAACCCTCCAACGTACAGCAAATAAAAATATAACTTGTGAGCACGTTCACGTCTCAGACAGGTCTGCAACCCTGCCCTTCCCCATTATCTCTTAGCATGCAGTACTTCCTAAAAGCAGAAATATTTTTCACTTAACATGAAACCTTTTTTTATTGTTCAATAAGTTACCATTTGGCATGGCAAAAAGACATCCATGAATATGATCCTTAGAAACCGAAAGTGGGGACAAAAAAAAAAGCTACAAGTCAATCTCTCTTCTCCCAATACTATCCAAATTCATGGGAAAATGTGTCCACTCCCAATTAAGGAATTACTATACCAAGACACATTTCCTTAGCCAACTCCAACCTGGCTTTTGCTTAAAACACTCCAAGGTAACTACCCTCCTAAAAGTTTGCAATGAGATCCAGTGCAGAATGGAACTGGGACAACATTCCTAGATTTTGCAAAGGCTTTTAATACTATTGATCACATTATCTGGTTAAACAAGCTCCAGTGCTTGGGAGTAAGGAAACCAGCTTTAAACTGGTTTGACTCTTAGGAGTTAGATCCCAACATGTTCATCTTATTGGCTCTAACTCCAACCACTTGGATGTCACCTGTGGTGTGCCGTAAGGCTCTGTTCTCTACTCTTTTCAGTCTTCATTAATGATCTACCTACCGCTTGTATGGAAGTTTCAATGCACATGTATGCGGATGACAATCTTATAGACAACAGCCCTAGACTCTGACCTTGGACACATTTCAATCTGATTCTTCGAGACTTGAAAACTGGATTTCTCACGACAAACTGTTTTTTAAACACTGACAAGACTAACAATGGTAATTGGGACCAGCGCAAAATTTCTAAAGCTACCAATAAAATAGATACAGATCAGAACCAATTCTAGCCCGTCACTAGTTTTAAATACCTGGACATATGGTTTGACTCCTATTTAACATTTGGATTGCATATTGATACCTTGACATCTAAAACCTATGCCAAACTAGGTGTACTTTATAGGAACAAATCCTCCCTAAGCTAGCTGATCAGAAAGCACCTAGCACAGCATATGGTAATGCCAATTTTAGACTATGGGGACATAGTATATGGAACAGCACCCCAAACTAGACATTTACAACTCAATATGCCGCTTTATCCTCCAATGTAACTACAACACACATCTCTGCGAAATGCTCAAAGAACAAGATTGGCCATCACTCGAGTCTAGGCACAAAGTTTATTTTTCCTGTCTTGCCTTCAAATACTTTCTGGGCAAATACTCTCTGGGCAAGATACTCCCGTATCTGAGCAAGCTCCTCACCCATACCACACGCAGCACTTGTCAACTGAGATCTGACTCCAAAAGACGGTTCAAAGGCTCAAAGTATTCTGCCGCTTCTCTTACCTCACACCTCAAACAATCTACCAAAGACTCTCAAAACCGCCACCAATCTAAGTTCTTTCAAAACTAAAGCAGTCTCACATTCCTCTCTCCCCCCCCCCCCCGATTCATTTTATGCTCTATTTTCACATTGTTCATTTGATTAATTTGTTTGCATAGCAATATTTTTGCGCTTTTCTTTTATTCACAATTGTCTCACATGTTAATCTGGTCTGTTACCGTTACACACGCCCATAACATCTTTAACTGTTCATGCAACGTCTTTAAATATGTATAATCCTATTCATTTAATGTAACCATGTATTGTTATCATAACTGTGGCCAGGACATGCAGGAAAACGAGCAGTAACTCAATGTATTACTGCCTGGTAAAACATTTTATAAATAGATGCTACTGTAGAGTGATGGTCAGGCAAGAAGAGAGGGCTCGTGAAAAGAAATGTTTAGGTTAAGTCCATGATAAAGTGAATATAATGCGGGGAGTGAGTAGTAATATGCTATAATCAGCAAGTCTAAAATACGTGTATAATGCTGGAAGGGAATGAGTACCAACATGCTGTGATTCACATAATGCTGGGGGTGAGTACTAACATGCTGTAATTCACATAATGCTGGGGGTGAGTACGAACATGCTGTAATTCACATAATGCTGGGGGTGAGTACGAACAAGCTGTCATTCATATCATGCTGGGGTGAGAACTAACATGCTGTAACTGTGTAACACACAATGCTGGGGGCAGGTGAGTACTAACATGCTGTAATACACACAATGCTGGGGGGGAGGTGAGTGAGTACTAACATGCTGTAATACACACATGTATAATGCTGGAAGGGAATGAGTACCAACATGCTGTGATTCACATAATGCTGGGGGTGAGTACTAACATGCTGTAATTCACATAATGCTGGGGGTGAGAACTAACATGCTGTGATTCACATAATGCTGGGGGTGAGTACTAACATGCTGTAATTCACATAATGCTGGGGGTGAGAACTAACATGCTGTGATTCACATAATGCTGGGGGTGAGTACTAACATGCTGTAATTCACATAATGCTGGGGGTGAGAACTAACATGCTGTGATTCACATAATGCTGGGGGTGAGTACTAACATGCTGTAATTCACATAATGCTGGGGGTGAGAACTAACATGCTGTGATTCACATAATGCTGGGGGTGAGTACTAACATGCTGTAATTCACATAATGCTGGGGGTGAGAACTAACATGCTGTAAATCATATAATGCTGGAAGTGAGCGAGTACGAACAAGCTGTCATTCATATCATGCTGGGGGTGAGTACTAACATGCTGTAACTGTGTAACACACAATGCTGGGGGGAGGTGAGTGCTAACATGCTGTAATTCACATAATGCTGGGGGGGAGGTGAGTGCTAACATGCTGTAATTCACATAATGCTGGGGGTGAGTACTAACATGCTGTAATTCACATAATGCTGGGGGTGAGTACTAACATGCTGTAATTCACACAATGCTGGGGGTGAGTAGCAACATGCTGTAATTCACACAATGCTGGGGGTGAGTAGCAACATGCTGTAATTCATACAATGCTGGGGGTGAGGGACGTTACCTGGGTCACTCGGAAACAGCGGAACCGAGACACGTCACGGCCTCCCTCTCCTGTCAGTCACCAACACAGCGCGGTGCGTAACGTCCGGCCTCCAGTCAGTCGCCAAGAGTGCAGTGCGGTGCGTCATTTCCGGCTGCTGTACCGGGGCCTCGGGGGGGGGGGGGGGTGTTTGAAGCAAACAAATAGGTACTGGGGGGAGAGCTCTGCTAATAACATGAGGCAGGGGCGGGGTTACTGCCAAATAATCACAGCAGAAAATACTTATTCATGTTAAATTAGTATTCCAGCATGCCTAAGTTACATACAAATACTTGTACTCTTAATATCTTGGCCCTGGCTCATTCCAGGAGTTATGCACCGAGATAGACTGAGACTACAACTCCCAGCATGCTTTGCGCGGCAGCGTGCGCCTGATTCCTTGCGGCTGGAGGAGGGCGGGGCCGGGCTGTTACCATGGTAGCGGTGGCTTCCCCGGGCTGAGGTGCAGTTACTGTAGCGCGGGAGCGTTACTGCGGGGTTTCCCATAAACAGCGCACTGCGCATGCGTTATAATCACATCACGTGACACTGATTAATGTCCACTAATGTCACCTTATTCTATAATGCCACTAATAATAAATCTGTGGCACGCTGCCTGGGGGTCACACTCGACTCCTCTCTCACATTCGCCCCTCACATTCAAAACATGTCGCTTTTTCCTCCGCAATATAACAAATATATGCCCTTTCCTCTGTTGCTCGACTGCTAAAACTCTGACTCAGGCCCTCATTCTCTCCCGTCTTGATTACTGTAACCTCCTGCTGTCCGGCCTGCCTGCCTCTCACCTGTCTCCCCTACAATCTATCCTAAATGCTGCTGCCAGAATCACTCTATTTCCGAAATCTATCTCAGCGCCTCCCCTGCTGAAATCCCTCTCCTGGCTTCCGATCAAATCCCACATCTCACACTCAATTCTCCTCCTCACTTTTAAAGCTTTACACTCTTCTGCCCCTCCTTACATCTCAGCCCTAATTTCTCGTTATGCACCATCCAGACTGTTGCGTCTTCTCAAGGATGTCTTCTTTCTACCCCCTTTGTATCTAAAGCCCTCTCCCGCCTTAAACCTTTTTCACTGACTGCCCCACACCTCTGGAATGCCCTTCCCCTCAGTACCCGACTAGCACCCTCTCTATCCACCTTTAAGACCCACTTGCTTAAAGAAGCATATGAATAGCACTGTGGATATTCTGAACACATGATACATAAAGCTTGGTCCCCTGCAGACGCACTTACCAGAACTCCATCCTACTGTCTCTGTACGTTCTCCCTAACTACCAATTAGACTGTAAGCTCCTCGGGGCAGGGACTCCTCTTCCTTAATGTTACTTTTATGTCTGAATCACTTATTCCCATGACCTGTGATTTATATTATCTGTTAACTATTTGATTACCATGTGTATTACTACTGTGAAGCGCTATGTACATTAATGGCGCTATATAAATAAAGACATACAATACAATACACTGACAGATCTGAGGACCGCAGCAGCACCTCCCTCACCCCCTTCTGTCCCAGGAGAGGTTGGAATGAGTTTGCTGACCCCCCCGTCCCCCCCCCTGGAAAGGGGTTTAACCGTTTACCTGCCAAATGGACTGCCACACTCCAAATGGCCGCGCCGGCACAAGCCGATCACTGACGCGAAACACGTAGGAGCCCTCCTGTTCCGGTCCTCTGCCGGATACAGGAGCGCAGAACGCGTTCTCCCCTCGTCGACAAGTCATGGGGGGCCTTGGAGTGCTAGATCCCATGACTACATCATGGGGCACTCAAAGGGTTAATATACCCATAATAATTGAGCATCAGGGCCGTTCTATAGTGTATGCGACCATGCGTGCGTGTCGCACGCTTTTTGTGTGTGTGTGTGTGTGTAGGGGGTGGGGGTGTGGGTAGTGTGTGTGTGGGTAGTGTGTGTGTGTGTTTATTACATTTGAAATAAATACGTTAATAATTTATTTATTAATTGTAAACAAACACACACACCAGCGGCACGAATTCATTATTTTCCTCATTTTCCCCCCTGTCGGCCAGTTCCACGCACACTACCATGTGCGCGGTCCTATTATAGAATGGCTGACTAACATCAGCCAACTATAAATGCCGCGCACGCACTATAGAACAGCCCTAAGAAAAGAGCCTTGTCTTTCAGCTGGAGAAGACATGCAAATCCCTAAGGAAGGAAGCAAATAGAGCATAGTATAGTGCCAGAAGTAGAGTGACCTGGCAATCAAGTCATGAAAGAAATAAACTCTAAACGTGACAGGCACAGATGCTTCTATATAGGCAAATACTTGCATCAATCATTTTAACCACTTTGCTGCCACTACTACACCTTGGCCCCTTGCAAACGCACTTCACAGAACACCTTCCCACTGTCTGTGCGTTCCTCCTACTTACCAATTCGATTGTAAGCTCTTTGGGGCAGGGACTCCCTTTTCCTAAATGTCACTTATGTTCTTGCAAGGCCGCTGACACGTGCGTGGCAGGCCCCAGTGGAAGCTTTAGTCCTGGGCCCCAGGAAAGCTGCCTGCGGCCCTGCTTGCAGGTCTCTGCAAGTTTTGCTGCACTCAAATGGGCGGGTCAGGGAGCCAGAGAATATTTTCAGAATGGCATCTTCTTCTGTCAGCAGCACCACATCAAAGCACCCAGATGAAGGTGGAGAATGGGAGCTGGATATTAGGCTGCTCTCTTCCCATCTCTGATGTAGAGACTGAATGGGGTCTCCCACATGACCCTTTCACAGATTCAATCTCTCTAAACGTCTCTTATGTAAAACTGATAAAACACTCAAACACAGAAATCCTTCTCTCTCTTCTTCGCACACAGCATTGCTGCAAAGGAATTAATCAATCTGTAAGGAGCTGTGCAACATGAGGAGACTCTTATGCATGCTGCTAAATGACTTCACTGAAGGTTGAGTTGCTCCCAGTAGCGCCCTGTTTATGCCGATCAGTTAGGTTAGAAGTAGGACCTGCTGTCTTTATTTGCAACAGAGAAGCCCAACATCCAATATGACAAAAATACACAGTAAAATACTTATATATTCTCTTGAAAAGGGGTCATTTAGTTTAACCCTTTGGCCAAAGCATTGTAAGCCTGTGAGCCACGACAAGGCAGACCATGTTCACAGGTCCTAACACTACCAGATAAAATACCAATATACGTCTATTAGGATTAAAATTCTCATGTACCTCTATTAAGAGGGAGAAAGACCAACATTGGATTTATATCCAGTAAAATGAAAGGAACCTTTTTCAAGAGAATAAAATACTTATATACTGTGTATTTTTGTCATATTGGATGTAGCATTGGGCTTCTCTGTCACTTGTTATATACATTTGCCACGCTCAATAGCTCTCCTTTTTGACATTTATATACTTTGTGGGGGCTGAGGGGTTCCCAAAAAGGAGCTTGCTGGGGTTCTGTGTGTAACTTATTGTCAGCGGTCTCAGCTGTTGGAGGTTAGTGGCCCCTCCTTCCCAGGTTTTAAGCCCGCCCCTCCCCACTTTCCAAGTCAGCAGGTTCCTTTCATTTTACTGAATATAAATCCAAAGTTGGTCTTTCTCCCTCCTAATAGAGAGGGGGGGGGGGGGTGTGACAATCATGTAGCAGGATAACATCATTTATTTAAACATTTAACTTTTTAAACCATTTCGCCATGGCCAGGGCTTGGTTGTGGGACTATGGAAAACACCAACCCAACACAGGAAGTATCCCGCCTCACACAATGCAGCCACTGTGGCTACGTGCAGCGGCTCCTTCCCAGAACATTTATTTTCTCCCCACAATGCTGGGGAAAACAGGTTATATTTGTACACTTGTAAATCTATTAACCTCTGTTAATAAAGGGGGGGGGGGGGGAATGATTTGCATGCATCTTCTCCCTTGGACAGTTGTTCTAAACCTTTACCCAGATATCTTTAGAGCGTAGAACTCCTTTCCTTAGATTGATTCTGATACTGTACCTTCTCTGTCCTCTGAACTGTGGACTACCTACACTTTCCCACTGTAGCTCTTAAGGTTATTTTCATCTCTGCCTTCCAGAGTCCAACATTCCCTTTTAATGTCACTAGTTTACCATAATACCTGCATAGTAAATGACCTTCTTTGAAAGCAATTCCAGCTAATATCTTGATTTTTTTTTATTTTTTAAGAATACCAAGTACAGGTTATATCATCTTCCTCATTAACATTTTGCAAGTGGCACGTGGCAGTCTGGATTCACAAATATACATATTGAACCAGTACAGACTGCAAATATAAAGCGATATTGAGTTTTACTTGTTGTACTATTTGAAATTGTAACTCCCTCGGAATGAGACAACACAGCTTATAAATTGGGGCTAGTTGTAAAAACAAGGCCTCTCTATCATCCAGCCGACACCATATTTCAAAGTGCATTTGTTTTATCTGTAGTATGGCAGAAAAAGGGTCACCAATGCTACCCACCCTTATATGCTTTATCTTTCAAATCTATGAGGTGTTTTATTTCCAAGATTCCCTGTTGACACCATAAAAGCTGTGCAGATGGATGGAGAGCTTGGATTATCCCGTTTGAAGTAATCCAAAACTCACAGAAGAGGTACCAAGAGGAAGCGCACAGAGCTACCCAAAAGCAATCCGTTATGCAAAAAAATATTCTTTATTAATACATATCAATAACTGTATAAAGTTAAAATACACCATGGGAGTTAAAATTTCACATAAGAATAAATCAGGTCAAAAGGCAACATATCCAGAAAGTAAAAAAAATAAAAGCATAATACACGTGTTAAAAAAAAAAATTCAATTATACTGCCCCAAACCCACCCTGTATAAATCATAAATCATCTGTTGGTTCAGCCCCACAACGATATATATATCCACATAGAAGTGAATCAAAATAACCTAATTTTCTTGACAAGGGCCACCAATAGATCAGGTTTTCAGAATATCCCTGCTTCAGCACAGATGGCTCAATCAGTGGCTCAGTCTGAAGCAGTTATAGCCTGAAAACCTGACCTGTTGGTGGCCCTTGAGTGCTGAAGTTGGCTACCCCTGGTCTAGAAAAATGGAGGTTGCATAACAACCGAGTCTAGACCAGTGTTTTTCAACCAGGTTTCCTAGGAACCCTCTGGTTCCCTGGGCATCCCTAAAGGGTTCCCTGCAATTTTCTGGTCATTTGAAAATTGTATCAAATACAGAAGAGTTTACAATGCATCTGATCACAGAGTTGCTATTGTAGATGGTTGGGGGTTCCTCAGAATTTCACTTGGCGTTTCTTAACAAAACAAAAAAAGTTGGAAACCACTGACCTAGGACATTGCAAAAATCAGAGGAATAAACCAACCAGAATAGTTCACAATATTCAAATACCAAACAATACATGTACACATATGCGTGTGTGCATACAGACACACAATATATATTATGTCATATAAGATCATAAATGACCGTATGTCAAAGATAATCCTGTGAATGTCAGTCAAGCGTAAAAAGTCATGATCAGGCACATAAAGAAGGATATCAAGGTAGATACAAAATAAATAAAATTAGCATGAGAAATAGAGCTCTCAGTACTTAATTGTTCCACTAACCAGTATAGATTGGACCTCACTAAAGAATATGATGCAACTCCTGGTCTTGTAAATCTATATTTGATTTTGGAGCACCACTCAATATATATTAAGTCTCACTCTGGAGGAAAGTACTGTGATTTGAAGAACCTGATGTGACCCAGTCTTGCAAGTAGACACCTCTTATAGGTAGATGTGGAGCGTGCTTTATTCAGCTGCAGTTTGGATGATCTCTATGTTCAGTGTTTGGTACATACCGACCCCCAGTATATAGTAACAAAGCCAAAGGTAGCGGGAAGGCCAAGTGTGCTTACAAAGGATTAACTCTACGTATTCTTTGCCTAAAAAAAACAAAATCAATACCGTACCCAGAAATAAATGTTATATTGTACCATTTTGGAAGCTCCTGCCACTATTTTCTATTTTAACACAATTTGTTCAGGGACAAATCTTTGTGTAAGGGCTTTGTTTAAAATATTTGTGTGTCTTTCCTGAGAAGTGGGAATATCTGAACTGGATAAAGCAATCTAAAAAATGTTGCCATCTTAAAACAAGGACAATCCCTCCCTTCAAGGCATGGATATATGCATACACAGCGCTAAATCCATGGGACTTACCCAACAGCTTTACATTTGTTATATGGACGGTTAAAATGTATAGGAATTTCTATTGTTAAGTATTTGGAACTGAAAGTAATAGATTTAAAAGACCATTCTGGACATTGGGGAGGTTTGCAAAACCAGATAGTCAAACTTCTCCAGATTAATCCTACAAGCCTGAAGAGAGCTAAATATAACCAATAAATGTCATGATTTTCAAGCCTTTGTATAATTATATATATATTTTTTTTTTTACAAAAACTAGCATAACAACTGCATTTAAAGCTAGATGAATGGGTTGAGCTCGCTCATACCCTCAACCATCAATCAAGTCACTGCCACTGGATCCTATTCATAAAGGCTCTTGATAAATCATGATTGAAGCCTTTATAAAATTACCATTAAAGCAAAAAGGTGTCTACTAATTTGAATAAATGGTCCCCAGTCAAAAGATTAAATGCCATTTCTGCATCAGCGCTTAAAATAAGTAATGTTGCTTATGGATTATTTTATATTGTAAACTGCTATAAAGTTTGTTGTTGGTTAACAGCTCATAATAAAAACACATTACATCTGATTTATGGAAAAGATTTTAGGTAGACTTGCCCGGCTGCAAAATCTTGGTGACTATTCTGCAGTATGAACTTAAAGGGGAGATTGGCAAATATGAGGTGGGTTCATAGTGATTTTCTTAAAATAGGAAAGGAAGAAATACTATCAAAAACAGATGCAGAAGACTGAGCTTTTTTTGACCATCAAACATATTTTAAACATGTTTATAGCATTAGAGACTGTGTAGCCAGTTAGGCTGGGGGCATATGCTGAAGACCTAATCTTCAATGGGGTGCTCTAAATGTAACCAATCCTGTTACCTTGTTGTTTTATTGTGGACCAGCACGTGTCCTTGCTTTGCAATTCTATAAAGCTGGTATCTCAGTATGTAACGGTCTTTACATACTTACAGTACAAGATTTTTTTTTCTGAGTTGAATAATCTTAACCCCCTTTTCAAATCAAGGTTATATAACCAAATAGCAGGAGTTTCTAATACATTTTGCGAAGATTCTCCCTGGTTAATTACCAAAATAGGCAAATTGCTACATTACATATAGAGGTCTCTGCCCTTCTTCAGTAGGTCCAATATGCTCTGAGCTTCTACAAAAGCTCTTTGGACGCTAAACAGATGTACATTTTAAATGTGTTTTTCAGAGAGTCGTTTGTTAAATGTATAAACTCCTCTACGCCATTCCTTTTTGGTATGAACATCTGAAATTGGATCCTTTCATTGAAGCAAATGTGTAATGAATACGGGAGAGAACCATGTGCTTGAGCCAGACAGTCCAAGTCCAAAGGGCACAGTAGTTACCACAAGTCCAGCAAATAAAGTGCAGGTAGAACTAATACAAGAGGACGGTTTCAGCGATGTATATATTGACTCTACTCTCTAGGTCAAGGGTGGCCAATTCCAGTCCTCAAAGCCACGTACTCGGGATATCCCTACTTCAGCACAGGTGGCTCAGTCATAATGACTAAGCTACTTGTGCTGAACCAGGGATATCCTGAAAACCTGGCCTGTTGGTGGCCCGTGAGGACTGGAGTTGACCTCCCCTGTTCTAGGTCATACTATTGCAGTAATAGTGTAAGTGGGAATCCTCAACTGCCCAAGATTACCCACCCTCCGTTTCCAGAAGAATATGGGGAGTACTTGATTTACTACACACAATCTTCTTTGTTTTATTCTCTTCGATCATGGAGTTGTGTCTCCTGCAAAAAGGCTAGGTCTGTTTGTGGTATTAAGATGCAACAAGAGATATATATATATGTTTTTGTTTTTTTTCTTTAGATGTGGAATGGATTTCCCCCAAACTTTTATTTTACCTGCTGGTTAATAAACCAAACGTCAACATTTTACCTCCCCCACAATTGTTTTTTTTTTTTGTCACGCAACAAATATATAAAGAATCGGGTATTTGTAACTGTTCGACCTCTACCTTCTTAATCACCAACTGCACGAAGTCCTCAATATCTCTAGTTCTCAGACCATTTGACCAAACGCATAAATATTGAGCAAACCGTCATAACGTAAAGAATGTTTTTTTAAATAAGTCATAGGAACGGTTAATTAACTTTTAATACTGTTCTGGTTCTTTTGACAATGAAGTTAATGACCCAAAATATTTATTATCTATAGAGTGATATTGTGTTGAAGGAGTTGTCAGCTTTGTCGTTAATATGCTGGCCTCTGAAGTGTCAGATCGAGGTCTGAGATGCACGGCCAAGTTCATGTAAACGTAGGGAGTCATTTCATCCTTCCTAATTACTAAACAAAATAGATTGTAAATTCTTCGAGTGAAATATTCACTGCGACTTCATTTCTCTAAGTGCAGCACTGTAGAAAAAAATAAGTGTAATCAGTAATATTATTCAACGTGAGGTATATAGTAATGGTATAGCATGGACTGGAAGAGGCGATCTGAAGCTGTGCAGCAGATCTTGTATAATTATGCAGTGCTTTAGTATTAAAAAAAAGGGTAAATCTATTCCACAGGTTGAGAAGATTTTTTTCCCCACTTGTAAATAACTAAGCCGACCCACCTTTCCAAAGCATTGTGTGAGTTCTGGGACATGGATGAGGCCCTCAGGCTACCAACACTGCCATGACAGGAGCGCCTTCCACGGGCTGAGGGAGCATCTTGGATCTCTCCAACACCCTGCACATGCAGGAGAAAAAACACAATCAGATTAAGCAAATATCGGAGATAGATACGTTACTTACAAAGGCCCATCAACAATGGATCTCTAAGTGTATCGGTTGTTCATTTTTGGGATACCCTCTTAAAGAGACAACCCAAGAGGTCGTTCCTCTCCTCCTCGCCCCCCACCACCCCCCCACCCCCCAATTTTTGTTTCTTTTTCCCACTGGATTGAAGCAGGGGGTGGTTCCGTAGAGGGTGCTGGTAGCCTCTCCGGCTCGCTAGCTGGGTTCATGTAATGGCGGATTTTCAAAGCTCTAGCGTCCTGTGGGCCAAGAGGAAGCCGTTACATCACCCAGTGCGGCTTCCTATTGGCCCATGTGACGCGGGAGCTTTAAACTTTGCAGAGAACGGCACCACCTACAGGAGGTAAGAATCTCGGGAAGCAGGGTGTCCCTGGAGCTGAAATTAATGGTTTTCAGGTCTGGAGACCCCCTGCGTCCCCCTATGTATATATAAAGAAAAAAGAAAAGGCGGTGAGGTGCAGTCACTGGATCTGTGTAACTGCCTCAGGTGCACAGGGATCACCCCCCCCCCATAGGGGAAACCTATAAATACAGAACACAGCCTCAACAAACAAGAAGGAACCGGCCCTCCAGAGGTCTCCATATAAAATAAGATTTAAAAACAACACAGATCGACATTTCGGTCAAATACACAGACCTTTGTCAAGATACCACAGACCTTAATTGATGTTATTGTTGGATAAAGTTAATTATTACATTTAATATTAAACATTTCTAAACATAGCATTGTAACATTTCCTCCAAAGTGTGTATTAATTGGATTTTCGGTGGCAATAAGGACTGACATTCTTAATTAGGAACTATATGAGAATCTCCATTCACCGCCGAAGAAGCCCATGAGCGAAATGCACTAAGGGTGCAAGTGAAGCGCACGAAGGGTGCAAGTGAAGCGCACGAAGGGTGCAAGTGAAGCGCACGAAGGGTGCAAGTGAAGCGCACTACGGGTGCAAGTGAAGCGCACTACGGGTGCAAGTGAAGCGCACTACGGGTGCAAGTGAAGCGCACTACGGGTGCAAGTGAAGCGCACTACGGGTGCAAGTGAAGCGCACTACGGGTGCAAGTGAAGCGCACTACGGGTGCAAGTGAAGCGCACTAAGCGTGCAAGTGAAGCGCACTAAGGGTGCAAGTGAAGCGCACTAAGGGTGCAAGTGAAGCGCACTAAGGGTGCAAGTGAAGCAATGATGTAGTCGCATTAAGCGACCCCCAGAGGAAGTCGGTCAGGAGATGAGCGAGACACAAACCCAGCAATGGGAAATATAGAATGCATTTAAAGAGAGTCACGCAACATACAGGTTAATTTAAAGGAGTGGGGAGTGCTGGTCTCGGTGACCAAAGACAATAAAAACCACAAAGTAGTGTGATACGTTTCTACAAAAAGCGTCCATAAAAAGCAGGGGGAAAAGTGCACTCACACTTCCACAAAGCAAAACCGGCTCATCGATATATAGCAAATCACAGGAAAAAAATAACACTTGTAGGAACCCCCTCTTTCCAGATCTTGCAGACAGCAAGTGTGGGAGATGTAATTAGATGGACTCAGTAGGTCTCCAACTTAAATTATATACTGTAGCTAGAATCTGAAATATTGCGATAACTAGTATCTGAGGCAGCTCTGGTTTTTATTATGTTCTATACAGGGTATGTTCACTTAGATGTTGGGTACTTGATACACATTATTTATATGTTTGCGACGGTCTTTGCCTGTCTGGTTATCGTTTATAAATAGAGCACTAGTAAACAGATCAATTGGTCTCGTTATTTTATCATCTTTATTAAAAGTTGCATTTTAATTCTAATTATTTACCATTTGGAGTTGTGCGACTCTGTAGGAGTTTCCCCTTATGTGCTTGCATAAAGCATACATATAAAACACACACGTCCAAGGATTCAATGTTTAGCTTGCAACATGCAGGCATTCTATTAAACGCAACATCTGTGAAATATATCTTACCTTCTGTTGTATATTTCTGGTTAAGTCCTTTATGTACGGCAAGTCCTTGGTTGGAATATACTTTTCCAGCATTTTGTCAAAGTCAGGATGTGACATCAGAAAGTGAAGCATTTTCCGGCCAAAGAATCTGCAATAAAATAATTTATCATTGGAACTACTAATGAACATAGACTTGCTGGATGAAATGGTTACCAAACATTTGAAAAGATTCATTCTTTAGGAATTTATTTAGAAATGAGATCTAAAAAGTTGTGTAATGTTTAATTGGTCCAGCTGATTTTTGTTTTTAATACTTTGAGTAAATCCGAGCTTTTAACAACCTGTACTTTACCTAATAGAAAAGGTAAAAAGTCTAATTAGTTTCGTCCCAAAGCTATAACAGATTGTTAGACCACACACGCGCATTTAAAAAAAAATACATTATTAAAGATAATAAACGTCAATTACCAAAATACATTAGAAGTGATATGAAGATATGGATGAGTACTTTATATGTCTTCACTACAATACTCATTAGAACACATGTACGGTATGAAAACCATAAACTAGGAATCCCATTACAACTGCAATCTGTATTAGGAGACCAAGAAATCCTGGAGTTATTGCGAGAGTCTTGTTTTAGGATTTCAAGTCTGTATTTCATGGTGACACTTCAGTCCTCACCTGTTACAGGTAGAACCATATCTACTATGCAAAGTTTTTCCCTCTTCAGTGTAATATCAGAAGACTACTAACCTGGTTTCCTGGGAACCATCTTGTGCAAACTTGACTATAGCTGGCAAAGTCCGATCCGTGATATCCTTAATTCCCGACAAGATGCGTCCTGGTCCCATTTTCTCTACTAAACCTGACAGGTGTTGGGCTGTACATTTCTTAACGGCACTGCTCAAGTGACTACATACAATTGGGAACAGACACATTATGTATAAGCACAATTAACAGGAGCCTTCCAAAGTACTGATATATTGAAGTATAAAAATCGAACCAAGAAAATTATATTAATTGACAAATGCCAATTCGAAGAGGCTTAAAAACTAGTAATCGTGCAAATCCAGTTCTCGCACGTTTAGTGAAATCAAACCTAAATTCTTCAAAGGCTTTATTGTTCCTTATTTTACAAGCAGATTTAAAAATATATAATTTTCAGTCATCAAACAAGTCCCCCAGTAATCACATTTATATATCAAAGGAGCACCAAAAACAGGAGTCTTTACACAGAGGGAGGAGCGTTGCTCGTACTAATAAAGATGAACACGTATAGATATATAGATGCATATGAAGACCCAAACTGTGCATGTGAACTCATTAGATGTAGATGGTATACAGAGACAGAAGAGTCATATCATGCAGTTATTGCCCGGGATATTTGAAGTCTCGATGTTTAGCCGCTACCTACCTTTGCCCTCCATTTAACAGGGATGCGAGAGCGCGTCCCGGAGTCACATTCTGCACCATGGCATCAAGCGTCTTGTCTACATCCTCTCGAATAAAGATGTTGGGCTCTCCGGCCTTGTGTAGAAGTACTTTGACACAGTTATCTAGTTCAAAATCCATGTTCTTCTTCAGGTGGGTGAACATGTCCCCTAAGCAGACGATAGCAGCTCGGGAGACACTGGAACGCAAGTTCTTCACCTAAATTTCAACCACAATGCAACATTTTCATTACAATGGAACATTTTGGTCATTCAAACCCAACATCACTGCCTACATCTTTGTATTATATTTAATATTATTAGTTCAGCTTCTGTATGTGTAAAGTCTATGCATTTTTTGGGCCACAAACAAATGATGAACAAGTGACATGATGCTCTCAAGATGTCATAAAGGGTCATAGTGTGCAGGCTCTTGCAATGTCCTGAGATCAGAAGGGAAGTGGGTTTTAATGGTATCTGTGCAAAAAATGGTTAACAAGGTAATATTTAAATTAACTATAACAAATTCAGCAATTGCCAGGAGCTATTTGAAAAACGAATTACAACCCCCCAAAAAAACTATTTAAACCCCAAGTATGGCTTATATGGTCTGTATCCATTTTTTCTATGACCACAGAAAAAAGAAAAACCATCAACCTCTTGAGTAACAGCAATTCTCATGTCATGAAGTCTCTCAATCAGCACATCAGAATGTAGGGCAGACAGACATCGGACTAAATTCAGCCCTTCAATCTTCTTCTCCCTGTAAATAGAAAAGATTTAGAAATGGTCCTGTTGAAGATTTGGGGGAAATTATGTATCTTTGAAGGCACTTACGGAGCAAAATTGGCAAGAGGGGCATGGTTTCCATCCTGTGCCTACTTGCATCAATTTATCAAACCAATACTTCACTGTGTGGCAAACTACAGGTAGGAAGTTTAGGGAAGCGCACATACAGAGAGGAGATGTGTGCAATTCTGTATCTGTGTATCATTTCTTGTTCTTTTACTAGCCACAAAAAGCTCTAACATGTCCGAGGTTCCAAATCACATGTTTAATGAGCTATCAAATGTAAGAATCTACTGATATTGCTCTTACAACGCTATTTAACAACTTCCAACTTTCTAAACCACAAGGGCACTACTCTGTTTTCACCCTTCCCAACCCACCTACTGCTTTTGATACTGTAGACTCACTCCTTCATATTCTCCACTCGTGGTGTATGGACCAAGCACTATCCTGGTTTTCCTGTTATCTTTCTAAATCACCATTTCCCTGTTTCTCTAGTTACCTTTACTCACCTGTGGATTTATCAGTGGATGTGCCTCAGGGCTCTGCGGTCTCATCGCTCTATATGATTTCACTTGCTGACCTCAACTCCCTTGGCTTTAAATATAAATTTTATGCTGAGGACATGCAAATATATCCAATCTCAAGTCTCAGAATGCTTCTTGGCAATATCGGCCTGGGTGGCCATTATCGCCTAAAACGTAGTATTTCCAAGATGGAGCTCCTCATAATCCTAATTTAGCATGGTCCTACTGACACCTTTCCCACCACTGTCGATAACTCTACAATCCATTGTGTCCCCCAAGCCTGCTGCTTGGGTGTCACTGCAGAGAATGGGAAGGAGCGCGTTGGATTTTAGGTCTATGACACATTAAAGTTTATTTTTTGAACTGGGTCCTCTCCTTGCTCCCGTCGGATCGTGCGCTCCTTCCCCTTCTCTGCACTTACTACCACTGGAAGCTGCACATCCTGCAAGCCATAAACCGAGCAACTGTAAGTACATTATTGCTACAAGGGTACTTCCAATGAGACTGATCGTGGAGGGGTTATTCCTACCCATCACCTGTCTTCAGGAGGTTTTGTTAACCCAATATTGCTAGCTACTACTTCAATTCATCATTATTGGTTCTGGATTATCCTTGGATACTGGCATTGGCTATTATTGGTTATTATACCTTGCATTTGAGCGCTTCTTCATCTCTATCTGCTTTGGTGTCACAGCTGACTCTTCCCCCTCTTCCTTTTGTCATATTCCCACTGCTGGCAAGTCTTGCCATTTCTTTTTCCACAACATAGCTACGATCTGCCATTTCCTCTGCCATCCTATAGCTAACACTTTAATTGATGTAATCATTCTTTCCCGTCTTGATTACGGCAAACTTCTGTTATCTGGGAACCCTCAGTTCCCCTCCTCCTCCTCTCTATACGAAAACCTGTGGCTAGAATTGTAACACTGCCTCGGAGACCCCTTTGGGCTGTTCTCGGTTCCCTTGGCTGGCTCTCATTAAGCTTTTACGCAATGACATTACTCTGCATACACGCTTACCCTTGCCCTATAAAATGTGCACTTTTATGTACTCCTTTATCTGTATTTCTCCCAACACTCCATTTAGATAGCAAGCTCTCCTGGTCCAGGACGCTTATCTCCCAATGTTCTTTTATGTATTATGCCATTATTTACATTATTTCTTAAATATACATATATTTGTAAAGGCTTCTTATATATTGCCTCTATATAAAAACACAATCTTGACTGCTAAACTTTCTGTGCTTCAATCCGCAAAATCTGTATGTTTGCTATGAATTTTATATAGCATGATTAATATGTCAGTTTATTGTCCATAGGATCAACTCGCTAGTCGTTTTCTACATGGTGCTAGTACTGTGATATTAGAAACAATAGAAGTTGGATTTGTTCAGCGACCGTTTGTTTTTTGCTTACCAATCATCATCAGCAAGGAGTCTTAGGGCGTCTGTCATTGAACTTTCAGGTTTGGGAAGTTCTCGCAGTACCGAGGGGTCAATAACCTCAGAACTGCGGTTAATTGATGCTTTTCTATCCCTGTACTGCCATCTCTGTGCTGCAGAAACATTAGACAAAATGATATTATTAGTGGTGAGCAGTAATCTGTTTTAGATAGAGATGTTGATCTACTCAACACTATGCATGCAATGCACAAGATCAATAAACCGTCAGGGAGGTGGTGTTAATAGGAACTTAAATTAAAAAAGGAAAGAAGACGAAGAAGAGAAGGAGATTGAGGTAGATGGGAAATGTAACACTGCTAACACTGGGAAAGAAAACGATATTTTTAGCTCTGTGAATAGGGTACTCAGTGTTCACATATATAAGAGCTGAAACAGTTCAGAATCTCTAACACATTCTGTCTATATTCTCAATTCTATTTAAAAAAAAAAAAAACATGCATTTTACTTTTATTTAGCTTCTTAGGCTGCACTTATAGTGCTGGCGACGGCGACGCGACCAATGACGTCACCACCAGCGAAAGTTATCATTTGTTTTTTAGCGATGGTCGCCAGTGACGTCACTAAAGGGGACGGACGAGCCGCGCAAATTTGGTTGGTTTAGAGACAGTCACATGTGGCGACTGTCTCAAAAACCAAATTTACCCGGCTTCCAAATCTTTAGACGCCCCATCGCTCTTACTATAAGCGCTTGTGACGGAGTCAATTCATTTGTTTTGGAGCGACATCGTATCGCTGTCGCAAGGTACTATAAGCGCAGCCTTACACTGGAAAACGCACACAGACAATCTTATATAAAAATAAGAAAAAAATTAATCTTGTCAATTAAGAACATGGAGACTAATTTGTGCAATACATTTTAAAGAGAAAGCTAGATGATATGCTCAATTCGCTCTGTCTAAACACACACAATTATACACACATACATAATACAGTAGCTGTACCCGGCATAACATACGCCGATATAGGAAATCTGAAAAGTTATTAATGAATTAAACATTACTCTTTGTTTTTACCCCTCCCTGTAATGCCTTGCTGTCTCCTGTCCCCTCTTCCCCAAGCCCGGCTCTTCTTTGCACTCTGATCCCCTCTTTACACTTCCTGATCCTCTCTGTGCACACAACACTCCCTCCTGTCCTTGCTGTCTCTCCTCACCTCTTTGCATTCCCTGCCTCACTGTGCCTGCCCATTTCTGTGCACACCATACTCACTACTTTCCATCTCCTCTCTTTGCTTTCTCTCAGTTTCCTCCTCACCTTGCTCCCCCCTTTGCCCTCCCTCCTGCCTTAATTGTGCACATTGCACTCCATTTCCCTCCTCCTCGTCATCCCTGTCTCCTCCTCTCCTTGCTGCCTCTCTGTCTCCATCTCCTCCTCTCCCCTAATCTGGTAAGCTATATATCTGGCACGTGACATCATACTGGTTACATCATAATGTGACAGACAGACAGAGAGACACACACACACACACTTTGTTTACAGACACTACTAATTGTAACCCATTCACTGCAGGCACCTATCAGGAAATGGGCTAATTACAGCTTCCCTTCAAACTTCCTTTTAATAACATTCATTGCTGCCACTTGAATGTCAAAGCTCTCCTGCATTACGGAAGCGATTCATGATTCAAAAGATGTCTCAAGCAAGTCTGCTCTATATCCTGGTTGCCATGGAAACGTCTGAATGTTCCTGTCCCTGACGAGGTTTGAGATGTTTAGAAACCACTTGGTGTATTTTCAAATTGCAGGCATTGCAGATTGCCTACATCTGGTAATGCACAAGCCTCTCCAACCCCCAAAATAATCTATAAATATACAGAGCAGTAAATGCCTTTCTATATACTACATTTCAGAAACTACTGCAGTGCCTAAGCCTTTAGTAACCCAGTCTAAAACAAAGGCTGTAACCAAAGGCCACCTTCATCATGGGATCTTCATCAAAAGGAGACATTTATCTTTCAAAGCCTCCATTATTTAGCTACCAGCGATCAACTCTGAACCACCCAGCTACTTAGCTAAAGAATAGAAGTCTGGGAGACGTCGCACCCTTCCATTCCCCACCCCACACCCTCTTCCCCACCCCCCACCCTTTAATTTTCGGTTAATTTTCAGTTCTTTACTTTGTATTTTATTTCTTCCTGGACATATGTTAAATGCACTGTATGTTTAATGAAAATGTTACATTGACTGATATACGTGTCATGTAAGAACAACATGCAAATGAAACAATGAATTGACACGCTTTGTTATGCTCAAAATATCAATAAAACTGAAGTTCAAAAAAAAAATTAAAAAAAGAATACAAGTAATTTCCGGGAAACCATATTATTTATTAGGTTTATAAAAAGGTGTAGCATATTCCCTTAACGTTCTGATAAATCACAAATGTACTGTAATCCCTTGAACTTCGGTTATGCATGGACTGGGTTAGAATTCATCTAGAAGAATACATTACTCTCCATTAGTATTGTTAATTAAAGACATTTTGCCAATTTTTGTAGGCCATGTTATCAGCTATTCTGAAGTACAAAGCAAAAGAAATTCACGTTTTATATATAATCACAGTATAGATGGAATGAGCCGCTCTTGATTGAGGAATTTCCACAGGACAGGAGATACCCACTAGATTCCCTTATGAGCCATCTGCAGTGTTTGGAACCAGATTAAACTGTTGAGGATCTCAGAGCCTGTGACCACCAGTTACAAAGATCTGATATAGATGAAGCTGTATATAGCTGTTCATGGCAGTTTCTGCCTACAGAAATAGAGCCATGTGGCCATAACACGGGTTAGGTGCTATTACCCCAAGGAATGGCTTTAATATAGAACATTGGCTGGTTTAGAGAGTTTATCATTCCAGTATTCCACAAGATAAATAGAAGAACGCCGTTTCCAAATGGGGTCAGCATTTCCTGAACATCTTTACCTGAGGTCTTCTTCAGGCTGGAAGTCCTCTTTAAGGAAGGTGGACTAGAGTCAACACTTTCTAGATAGTCAGATTTGGGTCTCCATTCTAAAAGATTTATAAAAAGAATTTCTCATTACTATTAATAACAAAACAGTGCCAATCAAGAGTTCTGTTTCTGTATGAGCACCAACGTCATCAGTTTCAACATTCACCCTCATTTAATTGCTTGGTGTGTTATTTATTTCTACAATTTTTGCAGCTTGTGGTATCATTTGCTTTACCAAAATAAAAAGGGATTTGGATATGGAGGACTATCAACTTCAAAAATCATAACAGACCCATTTTTAACATCTACACTGCCTTGAAAGTGCTTGTGCAACTCTTCAGTATATATTTAAAAACAAAACATCTTGAAAAGGCAACCTTGCTTTAATAGTTGAATCTTCAACAGGTCCATTTTAGACGAGACCACACCTGGAACCATTGATACCACCATAATATAGGAGCAAAACATTAGGGATGTAGGTCCTGTTTTCCAATATCCACAAGTGCAAACGTACTTATGAATTACCAAACATTAAAATCCAGTTTTTGGGATGGCGAAGTGACTTGCAAAGACTTCTCTATACTCTGCAAATCTTTTCTATTGGAAGTCTAAATATGAAGTATTGGTGGAAATCTTAATAAATACTGATTAAAGAAGCACCATTTCCCTCCAGTGTGAGCACTGTAACTAAAATGATTCTCATTACAGCAGGGGTCATACTATTTGTCAATAGAAGAAAAGCACAAAACTAACTTTCTATGAACACGGGGTTAAGGTCAGTCTGAGAAAGTCGTTCCTTTGGAAACCGTTCTCTCATTTCAGGACCCTTGTCTTCTAATAGTTCTTTCAGGCTATGTTCTCTCTTCTGTCTCATCTTGTCCCGGGCAGATTTTGACATTGTGACGGTCACCTGCACAAAAGGAAGAAAATGTAACATGTCACTATAATCTTGCAGCACTGATTAGATTCCTCTGCCTCCTCTGCAACCCAGTGTTAAGTGGGGAAAAAAAGAAGATAGAGAAGTTTATCCTGTATGAGGAGTGATCAATACAAATCGCATATAAAGGTGCCATAAGACACCATTGAGCAGTGGAAGACACCTTACAGCTCATGCACTGGGATAGTTGTTGCAGCAGTGCCCCGCATAATAAAGGTTACGTCCACTCGTTCCCTTACCAGCTAAGATGGCGACCCAGAGTATCAGTCTCAGAGTGGCCACCAAACACGGTTAAACGGCTGACACCCTGTTCCATAAATTAAGCTACGTTAGCTGTGCTTTTTATTATGCATCTGTGCATTTCTGTGTGACTCGTGTGCTTGGGCCACTATCTGAGGGCGAGTAGGTAGCACACAAGGGGCCTTTGTGTGGGGACAGGTGCAGTGTTGGTTACAATGGTGAGGTGGGGAAGTGCGAAGCCCCTGCTGGGTGCATCCACACTTCTAAAGCAGACGCATCGTTCTTCCCCGGCAGCAAGGCACCTATCCCTCTGGGAGGGTATGGAGCAGTCAGTGGGAACAAGGCCTGGGTCCTCGTCCTGCTGGCTCGATTCCCATTCATCAGTTCCAATTTTCCTCGCTCCCAAGCCCCTCCCCTATGAGTTTCCCTGAGACACTGGCGCCACCCACAGCCTCGAATGGCCCGTTTCAGATGAGCCCTCGGTTCCTGATTGGCTCAGCGGAGGAAAAGTCGGCACCAGGTCCTCCATGATTTCAGACAGAGGCTGGGAAAGTATACAAGCCGACGCTGATCAGAGCTCCACAGGTGTTCATGGTTGGTTCGGTGTATAGAGATTAACTAGTAAAGCCATAATGAACCAAGCAATGGTAATCCCTGGTGCTGGTTTAGTCTGTACAGACCGAATTAAGCGGCCTTCAGGGTAAAATAGATTCGGCAGCACCCTGCAACTAGCGAGCGATTGGTCCCTCATAACCCATCGTCTGGGTAAGTTATTGCAGTGTTGTACATTGTGTTCCCTGTTCTGATTGGTATTTGGGATCCCTGTATAAAATCTGGTCTACCATGATGGGCATCTTCTGGCGCTGGAAAGTAATTTAAGGCATAGTGCCACTTAGTAAACATGGGCTGTGACATTTTGGGGTCAGAAAATAACTGAATAAGAAATGCTTTAATGGATATATTTAACTTTTAAAAACAAGGTAGGTTTGATCAAACATTTCAATTAGCAGTGACCTATGTAAACCACATTTCCATAAAGTAGCACTGTTATACTGAATAAACACCAATGTAATATGGCTATAAAAATGTACATCAACCACATGAAGGGTACAGAGGCTACATAATTTAGTCATATAAACTAGTTATTAGGTAAAGTTAGTCGTTGTAGTTTGGGACAGGAAAGGCCTATAACCTGACAACAACAAAAAGTACAATATTTCAAAAGTATAACGTAATTATTCCCGGCACGTTAAGGAACCCTTCTACTGTTTTTAGTGTGGCGAGTGGTCAGACTTGATAACTTGCACTAAAACAAAATAAATTATTTTTGGTGTTGTGGATTTCTAGTAACTCAAGTATGATCTGCTTATCTCATACATATAAAATGACTGTCTGTACTGTTATATTTACTTAAATAAAAAATAAAATAAATTGTCTTACATCACTCTCAACAGTGGGACTATTTTGCTGGACCGCTCTTCCATAAATACCAGTTGGGGGTTGGATGCTTTGCTTCAAAATGGCCAGATCGTCAGAGGTTGAGAAGGAAGACTGGCTGTGTGACTGGGAAGCTGGTGGAGTTTCAAACACACCTACAGAAATTAGACATCACCAGCTTAGTGTAAAAAACATTTTGTAATGCGACATCTTTGCCAGATGTTTCCTACTCTTACTTACAAACAAACAAACTCAGGCCCTTTTGGCAGCAAGAGGTTTACATTTTTCACTCAACAAGGAACCTATCCATATTCTACTCAAACACCAGAGATCTTATCCATGACCTGCTCAAAACATCTGGTTTGCCAACACGTGCATTGCAGCTGTTCCATTCACGGGCAGAAGCTTTAGTGTCCAAAAATGAGTTCTTTCCCAAACTGATCAGATTAAGGTATGTTTGTACAACCTTTCTGTTTTCCATTGAACAGACTTTTTGGTCTTGAATATCTATAGCTAAAAGATCATGTCTTCAGCAGTGATGGGTTTGTATAATGGGAATAAGAAAAATATGTATACAAACCCTTTCCAACTATAGCCACAAAATCCTCTGACAGATAACTTGTCAATTCATGGTCATAGTTGCCAACTTGCTGAAAACTTGTGGTCGATCCAGTGATTCCTAGATAGGAAAATAAAGAAGCTGTTACTTTCACAGATGGTGGTATATGAAAGTAATGTTAAGCAGCACCTAAATACAAAGCAAAATGGATCACAAGTAAAAACAATTAAACAACTACAGGAAACACATGTAGATGGCATATATACAGTAGAACAATATATTCTCTACCACTAGCACAGTGAATACACAAAGAAGGCATGGACCGCTGAAAAGGATGACAGTCAGAAAGCTCCTAGTGAATCTTTTTGGACGGACGGACGGACACACACACGCTCTTTGGGACAAGAATTCGTTGTTCTACCATACACACAGCTCAGGATACAGCGGCATACCATAACTTTACAAAAACCACGTATGTTCCCTCTCTAACCTCTCATGAGTTTTAAGGGTTTCTGCTGGTCTTTGGTGGGATATTTTGTAGGACCGGAGGAGATCTCTTTTGGAAGTTCTTCCTCAGCATCCAAAGCACAATTTCTATAGTTTATTCGCTGTCCAATCACTCCCACTGGCTTCTCCAAAGGGGATATTCCTAGGTAAATCAAGATAAGGAAAACTCCTGCATCATAATCAATCCATATAACAAGATAACATTATTGCTGCCTACATGTTGCATGGCATTTCATACCTGTATTGATGGACTTTGCCCATATTTAAATGAGAAAGCAAAGAATACTGCAGGTGTAATAAACAAAATGTTTTCGGGAACCTCTTGCCAATAAAACCTGTTTTTTCCTAGTAAAATAAAAGACACTATTGTGCTTATTCACACCTAGGCGTCTGAATCATCAGCTATTCTGCAGAAGAATTTTCATTACTCCTGATGTTTAATTAAATGTACTTCTAATGTGTAAGCCATTACCCTGCAGCTCACTAGACCGTAAAGGAACACTTTCAACCATAGAAAAGTACAACGCAGGCACAATCACTATTTAATGATCTACTTTTTTTTTGTGGGGGCAAAATGACAAACTAACACTTTTTTTTTCCAATGAGATGTTATTGTTGAGAAGTCAGGGATAATAAGCACTGTAACTGCAGGAAATACACAGCTTGTGGAGAAACATTTTTCCAGATTACAGCTATTCCGATTTAAAAAAATGCAAGCGGCTCTGACATTAAATAAACCGAGAAGGCTCTTGCAGGAAAAATGCAGAAGTTTTATGGTTTCAGCACAAGTGGTTGCCTTACGCAAAGGGTGCCTACTAGGACTGGATAGAACCTGCAATGTATTCCGATCGGTAGCTGTAAGATTGCCAATATTTTGCTTGTCTAGTCTGCACCGAGAATGGGGAAAGGCATTGAAAATCTAGGACGGTATTTTGGATTTCTAATGTCACTGTCAGATTATCATTCAGCGTTATAATAACTGAAAGAGAATAATCATTTAAATCAGGCCCAATGTTGAACATGGCATGCTGAAGTAGAAAAGCTCTTGAATAAAGTGTACAGTACTACATACCTACCAATACCATCCATCTTGTGTTACATAGTAAATGATGTTGAACATATGTTACATTTAGAGGACACATTCTTAACCTATATGGTTGTGTAACACAATTAACTCTAGACTCCTTGAGCAGTGAAAGGGTAACATAGTAGATTGTAAGCTCTTCGGGGCAGGGAATCGCTTTCCTATTGCTACGGTCATGTCTGAAGCGCTTATTCCCATTATGTGTTATATTATTATGTCACGTATATTACTGCTGTGACACGCTATGTACCTGGATGGTGCTATATACATAACGATATACATACAGTACATACATCATGATACAAGGGTATATTTGATGTAGTGCAGCACACGTACCTTGGTGGGGACTGTCTGCCTTCTTGTAACTGTCCTTATTCCGTGCAGAGGGCAGGCTCGGCGGTCGGGCTTTTGATTTAGGTACAGAAGCAACATCAGACCTGTCCGTATAGAGAAATCATTAACGTACAAACCCCAACCCAACATGTCAAATGTCACCACGGCTGGATTTCTTCCGAAAGCAGTGGCGTTGGTAAGCAGTGGCCATGTACAGACTTGGTTTGCGACATTGTTCCTCCAGGAAATACAACATCCAGTATCACTTCCTTTTCCCTTTTTAATTATGTATTTATTTTTTTAACATGGGATTGAAGCTGGGGGTCTCCGGAGTTAAACCCCATTCATTTCCACTCCGGGGTCCCATCTTGGGGAAATACCTCCGTACGGGGCGTCGGTAGCCGCTCTGCAAGCTGGATTCACATAATGGCCGCTTCTCAAAGCTCCCGCGCCCTGTAGGCCAATAGGAAACCGTGATGTCATCCGGTGCGGCTTCCTATTGGCCCACGTGACGGGGGCTTTCAACTTTGCAGAAATACCGGCACCCCCTTCGGAGGTCTGTATGAAGCTGGAATGAATGGGGTTCCGTTCCGGTGACACCCTACTTCAAACCTATGTTTAAAAAAAAATAACAAAAAGCGCACAAATTGCTCCTTTGAGGTGGCTGCGGAAATGCTGGTGCACACAAGTTGCAGTCTGAGCTCAACACTCCGCACAAATCCAGCTGGTGTAGAACATTCCTCTCTAAAAAGGGGGGTGGTTGTGGTTATTCTTTAACTGATAAAGATCGTACTTTGTATGTGTATTTTTTGGGTTACATCCAATGTATCCATTTTCGGATAAACCTTTCACTGCCACATACCTGTAGGTCTGTAAATACTACAGTAACTTGCATAAAGGACAGTCTCACTTAATGGAGTTAGATCTGAATGTGTTTAAAAAAAAAAAAGAAAAAAAGTGTTCCTCAACCAGCCAAATATTACCGAAACAATTTGCAGAGAGATTACACTAGACTTTACCCTCATAAGAGACATTCCTGCTCTGCAAAATGAACAATTTGTTCATGGCGATTTCATCTGAGACATGTTTTCCAACTCAGAAAATAGGTGCGAGGATAAATTGTTTTATTTTTTCAACAGGATGTGAATTTTAATATACCTGGGAATTTAGTCCCATTACAAAGTAAGCGAGACTGACTTTATACACCTTACATCCCCAATGTCCACAGCGGTAACCCAAAAATAAAAATAAATATAGGAGTTTTCCAGGCTTAATCCCATCATCTCTGCTTCCTCCAAAGATCAGAAAATATCATTGAGTGCCTCTCTGTTGGCTATTTTACCCCTTTGTTGCCTGAAGGACCAGCAGCGCAGTGCAAGGCCATCTGCATTAAATGGATGCTCAGCAGCAAATCCAATATAATATCACTATATACATGTGCAACTTTATTCCTGGTACAACTTTTAGGCCCCTTTTCGGTGTCCTTGGGTATTGAAATTATTGGTTTAAGCCTTTAAATTTCAATTGCATGGAAACAGCATCATAAAGTACCTTTAAATACCAATGTAATAACTCTGTCTAATGTGTCCTCCACACTCTAATTAGGTGTCTTTAATACTTTACCATTTCAGCCAATAAAGATAACTGGCAGAATATGTAGCACCGATGCTATCGATCGCTAAATTGATCAGGTAGAATACAACAGATGGAGCTTATTCTAAATGTACAGAGATTAGCTGAAATTCCATTCAAACAGGGGGTGGGAAAATCCCGGGCGCCTAAAAGTTAACTGCAGGCGCCTGAGTTTGACCCCACTGGCCCCCTCTCTTGCCTCACTCGCGCCGGCTGCTCAGCATAGTGCACAGTGGCAGGAGCGAGGCAATAGTGTCAGTGTGTGTGTCTGACACACACAGCCAAAAGGGGTCAAACGCTGGCTCCTAAAAATCCAGACTGGCCCCCAAGTTTATTTTTGGTCAACCTCTCCATTCAAGGGAATGGAAGTTTCAGCCAATCACCATGAGATTGGCCACTTTGGAACTTATACACAGCCCCATGGTCTGCTGGCCACCAGTAAGTGTTGAGCACAAATCTTACTACTGGTGATAAGAAAGGGCATTTGTATAAATAGACTGCTTCTATATTGTCTGGAATGCCAGATTTATACAAAGCTGCCTGCAACAAAGAAAATATTTTAAGGCAATATCTCCAACCCTGAAATAAATATAATCTGTAATTCTATTCTACTTCATAGATGCACTCTCTCAAGAACTTGAAATTCTCAACCGCACTCACATCTGCCTCATCTGCGGAGTTGACGACAACGGTGAGGTCAGGGATTCTCTGCTGTAAACTCCGCTCTCACTGTAAGAGCCATTGATCGGAGAAGACGTCATACTTGGAGAATCAAGGTTCATTTCCATCTTCATCGAGTCAGGGCTGTCAAGGTCTGACATGCTGCCGGTCATCTTGGCCCTCTTCTTGGCCGCGCTGTTCCGTAGATGACGAAGAGAACTAATCATCTGAGAATGGTGCAGACATAAAGGAGTCAGCTTTGTTGGTCTGGTTAACCATGTGTATGCAGGAGACAGAAGACATTAATGGAAGACAAAAAAAAATGGTCAGTTCTCCCTCACAGGAAACAGAACTTGAAAGGGAGCAGTCAGTTAGGAATGTCATACTGGTTACAGGCGTATGTGTTGACAAGACTGTAAAAACAAGGTAGCTCTGGTGTGTCCTTGACTACATAAAATGACAAGCAGTGTGCTCTATAATAGTACTGTGTCTCTTCAGCTCTACTACACACCACCCAAAGATCCTTCTCCTTCCAAATGTAGACCCCAACATGGTGCCAGGTCCACCAAGTAAATGTGTGGTGCTGTAGACTTGCTTATATCTGTCCCATTGTAATAATCAAAAGGACGGCAATGCGGTACAGCCGTCTTTATTCAGGTAAACACAGAACGGCACAAAATCTAGTATCATAATTTAGCACTGTTCTGTTTCTTGCAGTGTTTAAAGATCAGAGAAGCTGGTTTCTATGTGAAGTGAGCAAAATAACATTAACCAAGAAAGTAAAACAGCGTGGAACCAATTCAATTCATCCGAAATCTGCAAGTTAGAATGCACATTTCTATACAAACCTCTTCATGGTCCAATTCATCATCCTTCATACTTAAGTCTAAGAGCTCAATTTCAATATTTTCATCTTGGTTGATCTGCTCGATAGGTTGGCGGTCATTCTTGACTTTGCTGGTAGTGATGCTACTAATATCTGGCAAGGACTTGGCTCCCTTAGTGATTGGAGGTACCGGTCTGGTTCTATTCAGGTCTTTGCGTGCAGATGGTACTCTCACCAATGCAGCTTTAAGTGGAACTGGAGATTCATTCTCCCCTAGTTATACCAAATATAGACACATTCTATCAGCTTGAGAAGATAAGATGTTAGCAATTATTTCTGCATTAATGATCATATAGCTCTTGTTGGTCTCCTCCTTCAAAACAGCATATAGAACATTTTATATCACAGTATTGCAGGTTTTGGCTCACTATATGGGTTTGCCTAGGATTCTGACACTTAGAATGACAGATACTTTCAAAGCAGCATTGCATGTTTCTGACAGATATTGAGTAGTAAGTATATATAGTGAGGGTAACAACCCAGTTTAAAGTTTCCTATTCTAAAAATCACATCAGAAATATGGATATCAAAAAATTCTCCGTCCATTATATAAATGAGTTAGGTTTTCAAGATGAACATTCTGTTCTGGTCACAAATCTACTCCCTGCCAAGGGCTTGTTCATATCCTCTATTCATGCACAAGGAAATCCCGAGGCAGCGACTCCTACTCTCCCACACCTCTACCACCTACACCTCCCAACACAGGGAGCTGCAGAGGGATCATGCTTAGCAACCCAAGTTCTCCAACTGTGGGGTACCCTGAAATGCTTCTTAACGGCTATTCCAAATCACTGATTGCAGGGCAAATACTGTATCTCATGCTAGTATGGACAAAGAAAAAAACCGAAGCATACTATAATATATAAAAAGCAAGAAATATGCAGTGCTACTTTAATAGGCTATAAATAGGAAAACTTGCCCTTTACTTTGCTGCGAGACCAAGCATAGGCTGAGTCCAGGGTCAGCGCTTAGGCGCTGACCCGTGCTGAGGCGCGCTGACGCTTGTCAGTGAGCCCCTGCAGCCGCAATGAGAGCGGCTTTAGCAGGGGCTCGCGCACGCAGGCGTGCGGAGGCGTAGGTCTTACCAAATTTCTAGTTTGAGCGCTCACGCGAGCGCAGGGCCGGTCACGTGAGCAGCTGGGCCAATGAGGGCGAACCAGCTCTGTGACGTCACTGGCCCGCCCCCTGATGGCACGCGAACTAAGGCCAGGGAAAGCACCCGCTTTCCCTCAGCGCGCCTCCGCACGGCTGGAGTCACCATGGACTCAGCCATAGGATTAGAAAGCTTCCTCTAGCCGTTAGCTTTGGGTGATCCTTCTTAGTTCTTAAGTGGACACTGAGCTGGAGACTTCCAAAGAAGCCCACTAGACTGATACTGTTGCTTTGATGTTATAGGGGACAAACAATGGGTATGCTGGAATTATGTCATTGTCATGCCAATTACGTAGTCATGGAAGACATTAAAACACATCTGGCTATAGAGGACAATGCTCTAAAAGGCTTTCAAGGACTGTAGCTGGATGAAGCTGAAACAAATGAGATTTCTGTGAATTATGGTAATTCTATCCTCTATATTAAATGTTATTTTAAAATGATATTAATATTTAACTAGAAGTAAATCAGTGAGTCAATAATTAAATAGGCCTACCCAAGATGCATCTTGCAAACACGACTCTGGCATGAGTCAGTTATTGGACTAACGGGGGATTATCCGTTAAACTGCAACAGTGCTGATTACGACACCATCGCATGGGAACTCACTGAAGGCAATGGGAGTTTTTGCATTGATTGGCACAATTGCAGTTTAATGAATAAGCCTAAATCTGATGTAGGCCCCAAGTAGGGATATTTCTGGGACTTTTAATCCACCTATCAAAACATAGGCATGTCACCGTTTACTAAATAAAAACCAGGATTATCTTATACTATATTAGTGAAAGCACTGTATGTTTGCCTGCCTGCCTGCATGCCTGCCTGCCTGCTGGATGTCCGGTGTCCCTAGGGGAAATCTCATTGGTCCCTTGGGCCGCCCCCGCACACCTCTCATTGGCCTGAGGCGGAGTGACGGCCCAAAGGACACACAGGGACACAAACACACACACATGTGTATACACACACACACATGTGTATACACACACACACATACACACGTGTATACACACACATACACACGTGTATACACACACACACACATGTGTATACACACACACATGTGTATACACACACACATGTGTATACACACACATGTGTATACACACACACATGTGTATACACACACACATGTGTATACACACACACATGTGTATACACACACACATGTGTATACACACACACATGTACACACACACACACACATGTATACACACATACACATGTATACACACACACACACGTGTATACACACAAACATGTGTACACACACACACACACACACACTTATACACACACACACACACATACAATGTATACACACAAACATGTATACACACACACAAACATGTATACACGTGTATACACACATGTGTATACACACACACAATATATACATACACACAATGTATACACACACGTGTATACACACACACACACACGTGTATACACACACACACGTGTATACACATACACACACACGTGTATACACATACACACACACGTGTATACACACACACGTACACATGTATACACACACACATACAATGTATACACACAAACATGTATACACACACACACCCCAGCACCACCACATCAGCACACCGGTATCCCATGCCCCCCCAGCACACTGGCATTCTCGGCTCCCCACCATTCCCAGCCCCCATCAACACCATCAGCACCCACACATCGCCACCTTTGCACCTCCCCCATCGGCACACCCACATCCGCACCCCCACATCAGCACCAAACCCTCCCAAATCAGCACACCAATACAATCACCATCAGTACAGCCACAGCACCAGTACCACCGCACACCGCACATGGGCCGCGTGGACCACTCCCCACCCAAATGCCACACCCACACCACAAACATCCCGGGCAACGCCGGGGCTCTCAGCTAGTAATATATATATTTTTTTTTAAAAGGCAAGGTCCTCATTACAAAATCGCTATAATGACAGCAGTCCCCCATGGCAGTGAAGAGGTTAAAAAGGGCAATAGGCCCTTCTGGTCATTAGCCCTTCCAGAATGGTCAATTTAAGTATGGGTACGATTCCTCATCAAATAGGAACTAAACAGATTGCAGTAAGAAGGTGGAATTGCTCCCAAAAAGGTTCTAAAAAAACAAATGAAACCAGATTTTTTTTGCTTACCTCTTACTGGTGTCATTTAATCACAATATTATTGGAGTGCATCTAGTGCCTATTCCCATATATGTAATAACATATCTGCGCATCTCGAGGGCCCCACCATAAAACAAGAACAGACACCTTCTGCAGCTTAAAAAAGTTGCAATTTACAAGATGTCAGGAGTGTGAAATACCTTTTAAAAAACATGTTATATTATACATTGCAGCATGTTCATTTTAGACGCCTGAAGTAAAAAGGATCTCCTACCACCTAGAACCATACTGAACTAGTGGCAGCGATGTGTTTATACTGTATCTAGGTGATCAATGCCTATTTCATTCAAGTCATTTAAAAAGGAGCAAACCAAGCAATATCTTACATATGTATTTATTTTAATACATAAGTTCTGTAGAATTACTAATACTCCCTGTGTTTTATTTTTTTAATTCAACTCTTGTTATTTTTAATGAATTTTAAATATACTGAGCATCCTTTGATTTGTACAATATAGCCAGTTTTAGCCACCTCTCCAGCAGTGCAAGATCTTTGCAACACTTTCCCGATTATGATAATTTGTTGCCAATATTCCCAGCAATTTGAGCTGCAAACTGTAACAATAGATAATGTTACCCTCGTAATATAAGAATACATTGTAGTTGCCGAGTTAGGCCTCGGCCAAGGTTCCTGCTGGTGTGCGGAGGCGCGCTGAGGCTCAGGGAAAGTGGGCGCTTTCCCTGGCCTTAGACAGCGCGCCGTCCGGGGGCGTGTCGGCGGGCGGGCTGCACGCCGGCAAGCGGGAAAATTAAAAATTTCCCTAAGACCTACACGTCCGCAAGTGCGCGGAAGCGTAGGCGAGCCCCTACTAAAGCCGCTCTCATTGCGGCTGTAGGGGCTCAGTGCCGAGCGGAAGCGCGCCTCCGCCCGCAAGCACTAAACATGGACGTGGCCTTACACTGACTGAAGGATTGATTGAAACTGAAAGGCAGTTGGTGAACCCTGGAAAGCAGGAAGAACGAATTGATCGGCAGCTAAGGTAATTAGTTTTCAATAAAAGGTCATCAAAGGAGATAGATATATAGATAGACTATTTAATGTTAAGTATCCCTTGGATTGCCCTTTTAAAAATGTTTGTAACCTTTATTTTTCTCCACTGTAGGCAAATTGTGGACATTTGTGATGATCTTCACGTGTTTGCAGTAACTCTTCTTTCCCTGGAAAGTACTACCCCTTTCCCCTTTGATCTCTGGGGAATTTATTTATTTATAAAATATTTTACCAGGAAGTAATACATTGAGAGTTACCTCTCGTCTTCAAGTATGTCCTGGGCACAGAGTTAAGACAAATAATACATGGTTACAAATACAGTTACATAAATGAGCAGGGTATACATTATATACAAGACATTGCATGCACAGTTAGAGATAATGTATATTATGGGCGTATGTAACAGTTACAGACCAGATTAAAATGTGAGACAGCCTTAGATTTGAAAGAACTTAAACTGGTGGTGGATGTGGGAGTCTCTGGTAGGTTGTTCCAGTTTTGGGGTGCACGGTAAGAGAAGGAGGAACGGCCGGATACTTTGTTGAGCCTTGGGACCATGAACAGTCTTTTGGAGTCTGATCTCAGGTGATAAGTGCTGCATGTGGTCGGGGTGAGGAGCTTGTTCAGGTAGCTGGGTAGCTTGCCCATAAAGAATTTAAACGCAAGACAGGAAAGGTGAACTTTGCGCCTAGACTCTAGTGATGACCAATCTACTTCTTTGAGCATTTCGCAGTGATGTGTGTTGTAGTTGCATTGGAGAACAAAACGACAAATTGAATTGTAGAGGGTGTCAAGTTTGCCAAGGTGGGTTTGAGGTGCCGTGCCATATACTATGTCTCCATAGTCAATAATTGGCATTAGCATCTGCTGTGCGATACGCTTTCTGACCAGGAGACTTAGGGAGGATTTGTTCCTGTAAAGTACCCCTAGTTTGGCATAGGTCTTGGTTGTCAGCGTATCAAAGTGCATCCCGAATGTTAAGTGGGAGTCAAACCATAAGCCCAGGTATTTAAAACTAGTGACAGCGGTTAGGGTGGTGTTAGCGTTTGTTCTAATATGGAGCTCAGTCGCTGGAAGCTTTAAGAATTTAGTCTTGGTCCCAAATACCATTGTTACAGTCTTGTCAGTGTTTTAAAAAAGTTTGTTTTGGGAAATCCAGTTTTCGAGTCTCAAAAAGTCAGACTGAAGTATGTGTTGAAGGTCAGAGAGGCTATGGCTGTGTGCATATAGGATTGTGTCATCTGCATACATGTGTATTGAGGCTTCCTTACAAGCTGTGGGAAGATCATTAATGAACACTAAGAGTAGAGGCCCCAGAACAGAGCCTTGCGGGACACCACAGGTGATATCCAGGAGGTTGGAGCTAGAGCCTGAGATGGACACATGTTGGGATCTTCCTGATAGGTAGGACTGAATATAATTATCAGTGGGAATGTCATGCTAACCCCTGCAGTTCCAGAGTGCACAGACCTGAAAGTGTGAACTCATGGATCACTGGACATGCTGCAGCCATCAGAAGCCCATCTCCCCAGGCATGTTCATACAGTCCTTGTTCTGTGGCACAAACTCAACACGACTTTGAAAAAACCCGCAGGCCTAATAACCTAATGTATTATTCATTGTATCCTTCATGTGGCGGTAAGCGGGCTTTTGTTTGTGAAGTACTGTTGCTAACTAGCTAGGCTGCTAATCATAGGTGTTCTATACCCAAGTCTTTCTAAGCCTCAGTATTTATTCACCAGTAAACCAACAGATAGAAATATAAAGGACCTAGTCCTATATATTAGTCAATAATTACAAAGTATAGCTCTTACCGGTCACATAATAAGAAAGGATCCAGACATGTGAAAAAGTAACAAGGTATTAGTTAGAAATGACTCATTAGCAAGATGTGTATCGCAACTAGGCAGTATGTTACGGTGAGACTCTTACCTGGGAAGGCTCAAAATTAACAGTATAAATAAGTGTCTTACCAGCACTCGCAGTTGGTAGGTCAGAGTTAATGCTGAAATTGTTAGGCGTTTGATTGCCAGAAGAAATTGGGGTTTTCGCTGTAGGGTTTTTCACTATAGGGGTGTAATGCACAGCAATCCGTGAGGAGCACTGCAAACAAAACACAGCAATTATTCCTGCTCAGAATTCACCCAAGAAAAATTTATAACAGACCTTGAATTATAGTTTACATAATTATTTCTTCAAACCAGAAATAGCGTGTGTGCACACATCTATATATACACACACACACACACACACACACACACACACACACACACACACACACACACACACACACACACACACACACACACACACACACACACACTTTGATGTAGTATATACACTTCGATTGTAAGCTCTTCGGGGCAGGGACTCCTTTTCCTATTGTTTTATGTTCTGAAGCACTTATTCCAATTATGTGTATGTGCTATAATATATTACATATATTACTGCTATAAAGCGCTATGTACCTTCATGGCGCTATATAAAAGATATACACCGTGTAGCCAGCTAGAATTCTTTAGATCACACAAAATCTATTGAGCAAAAAAATAACTTTTTTTTAACTATTATTTTGTGCTGTTTTTGTTTCTTTTGTGTGCACCCCATTCTCCCACTCCCTTCCCGCCAACTGTACACACACACACACACACTCCACCACATACGTCACCATTGCTGCACCCTACGTATATCCTCCCTGCCCGCCTACTACACACATCACAGCTTCACTCTGAGCCCCGTACACAACCAGCCCTTCTAACTTTCCCCTTTCCTGTATACAACACACAGTGTTTTGGACTTTGTGCCACAGCACTTTTACAGTCTTGTACCACAAAGCTATGTACTGTATTACACTAAAATCTCTAGCCCTTTAAAAGGTTCGTTCCTCAGACAGAAAATGGTAAAGGGGGATAGTTGGTTTATGAATGATCACAAATTGCTACAGAACATTAAAAAGGTTCAGGTTTAAAATCTGACCCATAAAATGAATGACCCTGGATGCCAGATAAATGCAAGTCTACAGTAGTACATACAATCCTCGCATGACTTCCCATCTGCCATCTCTTGGCAACAACACGCCTCCTTTAGTTATACACTGAGCAAACTTATCCAGGACAATCAAAACACAGGAGGCTTTTTCCTCTTCTGGGTAGAAATAATATTTAACCAGCGCTGCCAAACGTCAGCCAAAGAATGAAAACTTCTTGCAAACGTGTTGTGTAAAAAAAACAAAAAACACTCCCAACCACGTAGAGCCTGCATTATACTGCAAGTATGCAAATACTGATTTTCCTGGAACACAAACAATGTTGAGCTGTACATAGAATTTTTCTTGTGCAAGTTCCTTCACCCAAAGAGCTTACAATTGAAGTATCGGTGTCTCATGCGTATGACTTGCCTAAGGTTACTTGGATACAGATCAGTTTCACCCACTTCAAATGCAGGGTTCTCACCACTAGGCCATTTTTTAGCATGGCTTTAATTGGAACGGACTGCATAAATATAGCAATATGCATTATCACTATAATTATGGTAACATTTTTGCGCTTGTTAATTGTAGGTCAGCAACTCTAATTGCAGAATACACAGTCAAAGGAAACAAAATATACTTAGACGATAATTTAACCCTGTTAATGCCAGAAGGGGCTACAACACTGTGCAGAGTAAGTAAGGAGGTACAGACCTCTCTAGCAGTAAAGTGGTTAAAGGAAAAATAAAAGTCAATGACTCAGCCAATTGTAATAATAAATAACTATTTCATATAGTGTTTGTCTCCCAAGGTATGTTTATTTATATCGTGCCCACTGTGTACTCCGCGCTTTACAAACAGATATTATAATACAATAAGTGCAACGTCGTCACACAATAGGAAAGGAAATGGGACACAAAGTGTGTCACAATTAGACTATAGCGCACGGTACGCAGAACATAGGATATTTACAGACACAGTCCCTGCCAAAGTGAGCTTAGAATCTATGTTTTTGGTGCCTGAGGCACAGGGGAATAAAGTGACTTGGCCAAGGTCACAATGAGCTGACACCAGGAATTGAACCAAGGTCTCCTGCTTCAAACAGGGTCATTGTTCTCAGTCAGTGTCTCCCTGAGCCGCTCCTTCAGCCGGAGTAAACGGTGAGGTCAATGTAATGTTCTCTGCGATAGGTATTTGTATATTCTAAGGCCAGTCAGGTCACCATGACATCCCACTTATAATTGGCTGGCTCACAAAGGGGGTGCGGATGGCCAATTTATTTTTATTTCTCTCCCCAAAAAAAAACAAAAACAACTTTGAATAGATTTCAAGCTCCAAGACAAACCTACAGCTCAAAACATATTACAATAAATAGTTAAATAAAACCCCATTGTAGGTTTCTTCCTCCGTCACTGCCAGGGAACCCTGCAATGCATCGCAAAGCAGAAAGGTTACGCCCAAGGTGACACGGAGGTGGTTCACCACCAAATGCAGACCGTCTCTTGCATGCCATGAGTTTCCCCGAGTACCTGCTGAGACTCACTCCCGTTTCTGTTTATGCATGCGTTCTCCACCAGGAAGGCTTTATGCTTCAACAACCTCATGAGCACCGCTATACCTAAATTCACTTACTTAAAACCAGACATGCAACCTACTAAGCACTGTATGAAAATGATGCCATTTTGCTTTTGAGAAAGGCCCTTGAGGCTGAAACGTCAACTATTGGCTTATAATTTTTTTATGCAGAAATCCGCAGTGCCCAGGTTTTTTCCTTTCATACATGACATTGGGAGTACCTAGCAGAGATTCCTGAACCAGGAGCACCGGTATTTATAATCATTTTTTTCCCTTGGGGAGTGCAGCATTACCCTTCAAACCTACTAAGCACGGCCACTCGGCAATAATGTGGGATGCGCAGTATGTTGAAGGACCCTCTGGCAAAATGGTTAAGTATCCAAACCCGGTTGCTTTGACCCTACATCAGGTCTCACAGGAGACGAGGGCTAATCACATCAGGAATCAATTGTCAGACAGAAACAGAGTTTAACAAATTAATTTATTGGAAAAATATCCACAACTATTTACAGTAAAACACAAACACAAATACAAACAAACACAAACAAACACAAACAAAACACAAACGCACACACACTTTTCCATGTTATTTCTTCCTGCAGACACAGGACTTCTGCCAGTCTCAGCTAAAGAGCTCTCAACACACAGCTAAAATGATCTTATCTGAACTAGCTAGGGGTCTCCCTCTCCCCGCAGGTGTTTGCAATATGACCCAGCCCTTGATTGGTGGTGGGTGGGGAGTGCAAAAATAAACAGTTACATGTAAAGAGTTACTTGGAAAGACCACTCTGCAACATTCAAGCCGAACATCCCATTATCCCCTGGTTCCTGAAGTGCTGGAAGCAGGCTTACATACACATACAAACATAATACATACTGTATGTATTCCGAACAGGTAGGGGTAATGGCAGGCTTGACCTTTATTAAAAGCAGTCACATGTACCCCTACAGTCACAAGGTCCTGCTCATGGCCTCAGTGAACATAGTGACATGTTAAATGGGTTGGCATCTTTCGTTTTGTAGCCAATTGCTACTACAGGGGTTACATAATAAATGAGGTTGAAAAGACATGTCCATCACGCTCAACCTATACTAAAATGTAGACGACAGATATTGAACTTATATTTGTATTTTAAAAATGTATTAAGCAATAAAAGTATTTTTAGATGCATTTCAATATTTAAATGACAAACTAATACTTTGGGTTCATCATCTTACACCTATCCTTGTAAAATTAGCGCATCGGCAAGCAAGTTTGTAATTGCCAATTTTTTTTTGTATGAAGTAAAGTTGAAGGCATCATTTACCAAACAGATAAAAGAGCATCACAATATGTAACTAACAAGGTTAGAATTACACCGGGGACTGTCGTAATCACTAACAGGGTGCAATCAAAAGTTGTTCATTGCGGAATGCCATGTAGGTTGGGTGTAGGCCCAAGCCTTTAAAGTGCAGGGGAGGAGGCAACCTTCTAGAATTCCTAGGGGCCAAAGTCCATATAACGCATTACCAAGCAGACAGAAGCCTGTCTGGCAGGAACCAATGAAGCAACTGGCCACTCCTTTAATAAGAAGATTGGTTTGTTTAAGAGAGCAGGAAACTAACAAGGTCAGCACACATGTAACTCTGCAGATCATGTCCATCTACTGTAGCATTCTGCGTTTTACAGATGGCTACAGTCGCCAAATGCCAGGGCAGTGCAGACCTTGGCCCTTTCACTGGAACCCCTCACCCTGATGCACGACATGGCTTTATATTTCCATTTCATAGTCAAGCTAACAGGGAGACAATATGAAACCAATACAACATGAATACATACCTGTTCTGGCTCCATCACAACAGAAGTCTGATTTCCTGGAAACACATCCAAGGCTCCAGGTTGCTGATTTTCCCAAGGGAGCTTATTTTTACCTTTCCCTGCACTCAATATCCTCCGAGCAACAGGATCAATGTGAGGGCTATTGTTTCTGCCACTGTGGTCACCGGATTGATACAGTCCACTATGAATCCGATTGCCAGTCAATAGCCAGTCTGTGTCTGCTCCAGATAAATGGTGAGTCCCTCTGAATTGAGAAGATGATAGGAATGGAAGGGCATACTCTACTAATCCATGTGGAGTTATTCTGGGGAGGGTCTTCCGTGCCAGCCTGGCCTGGACGGCATTCATCAGACCATCTCCATTTTCTTGGAGCTCTACTGCATCCACAGCCTTAAGAAGGCTGCTTTTTCCTGGGCCCATAGAGGCAGCCAAGACTGCAAAGGCCTCCAAGGCAGCATGGCGAACTTTTCTCTTGCTGTCTATTAAACATGGGGCAATTTCACATGCTAAGAAGGTTAAATTGAAATCTTCACTTGGGTAGGTCAACAGTGAAATAATACAAATATTCACCACTTCTTCCCTCACTTTGGAATACTTGTGCTTTAGATTTTCCAACAATATAGTTAAAACTATGTAAGGTCCAACCACTTTCATCAGTCTCATGTACGTTTTCATGTACTCTTGTCTAATAGTTATCTTGCTGTCGCCAAGGACTTTGACGGTGGAAGAAATAATAGGTCGGAGGAACTGATCTACACATTCACCAAGGTTCATCACTAAACAATTAAGAACATCCAATGTGACGTGCACAACTGTGAAGTTAGTATCATCTAGTAAGTTACATAAAAAGCTTATTAGTCCTACCACATTTGAAGGGGTTACTGAACTGAAGTCACAATCTTGAATGAGGAATTTGAGTTCCTCTATAGCATGGGTTCTAGATTTGTAGTCCTCAAAATCAAGAAGTCTAGAGTGAAGCTCTTGAGGGATGACTCCAAATCGGAGGTTACTGTCACCCAAAGAAATAAGGGGTTCATATGGAATGTCTTGCATGTGTCCTGTTTTCAGTGCAGACCCCTTTTGAATATGAGAATAAGGCTTACCTTGTGAAGTGCCTCTGCGCCCTGAAGTTTCACCTTGCAAGTCACGATAAGAACTGTCATGAGTATGAGATCGTCTCTTTGCTGACCCGGTTTGCATTTGTGTAATGTTGTCACCATTAGTGGTGAAAGGGGCCACGCGTGAAATGTGGACCTCCATGTTATCATTACAGGTCTTTTCAAAGGATTTGAGAAAATGCTTCAGACAGTTGGAAAACCTTTCAGATCCTACATCGTGGCTCAGATTGACCAAGGCAGAGGCACCCAACTGGGCTACCTCTTTGGATTTTCCAGGTCTAAATTTTTTTTATTTTTTCACCAGGAAGATCAAGTTATACAAATCACATTCCTTCAGTTCATCAGCCAAAGTGTTTGGTAGGATTGTGACGAATATTTTAGAGATACCCTCAATCCTCTCGCAGTCAGATTCAATCAGGCACTGAAGTGGCTCTTGCTTCCGAGGCGTCTGGCTGAGCTTCAGACACACCTGCAAAGGTTGCAACAGCTCTCAGTGCAGGGCTGGGTTTTGTTGTTCCCGGCCCCAGATCAAGATCCTTAGACATTCCAGATCATGCTTGTCCGCCTTTCAGGTAGGATCTCTGAGTAATCCAATGCACCGGATCCTATCCTCCTGCCCACTGTTTGACAGCAACCCCAATTGGGTAGAGAAAACCCCTGTATAAATAGTAATAGACAAATAATAGTAAGGAGTCTGCGCCTAGATGCCCAGATCTACTTAAAATAACAAAAAGAGAATGAAAACATGAAATAAAAATAATATTCCATAGCATGCAACAAAAAATACAAGTTGCCAGCTAATAATTGTTACAAAAGTACAGATATTATAAAATGTTAGGAAAAAAAATACAATCTAATTCATATTTGTGGTAATTTGGGTTAGTACAAAATCTCAGCAAATCTAAAACTCCTTTTAGAGATATCTATATCTTAGGTATGTTTCCATACAAAGTTTCAGCTGTAACATGGTTGCTAAGCAACAAGATGTCTAACTCATTATGATGTCACCACTATGATGTCATGTGTCAGATGTACAGCCTACCAGGTACAACATCCACTGGCTGACTTGCTTAGAGAAATTGCAGAGGGGATGGGCATCCCAAGACAGGGAGGGTGAGGGAGGCCAAGAGCAGAGTCCAGAAAGATTTTGGGGGGGTATGTTGGGGTCCCACAGGTAATGGGGGAGAGGTGCACGGGTAGGAGAGGTTTATGGGGGCGCACGGAGCAGGAGAGCTGCACGGGGCACACGGGCAGGAGAGCTGCGTGGGGCGCAGGAGGGGCAAACAGGCAGGAAGGGAGCACGGGCAGGAGAGGCGCATGGGCAGGAGAGGCGCACGGGCAGGAGAGGCGCACGGGCAAGAGGGGCGCAAGTGGGTGCACGGGCAGGAGGGCTGCAAGAGGGTACACGGGGAGAAGGGGCGCATGGGCAGGAGGACTGCAAGGGGGCGCACGGGCAGGAGGACTGCAAGGAGGCGCACGGGCAGGAGGGGCAGAAGGGCTGCAGGAGGGGCAGAAGGGCTGCAAGGGGGTGCACAGGCAGGAGGGGCGCACGGACAGGAGAGCTGCGCTGGGCGCACGGGCAGGAAGGGCACACTCGTGATGAATGTATAATTAATAACCTTTAAGATCTGCTAGATCAGCATATATAAACACGGGTACAGATAGTATGTAAAAAATAAAAAAAAACACAAGAATAGCAGCCATGCCACACTTCCACTCCAACAAATACACTCACTCGTGTTACCAAGCTAACATCATATCAGGAGCTGGAAGCTCCCTCACCCTCCTCCTCTGCTGGAAGGTCCCTGTCCCTCAGCCGCCTCCTCCTTCTCCTCACCTTCCGCCTGTGCTGGTGCACTCCTGGCTCCCTGTGTTGCCGGTTGCTCTGGTCTGCTCCGCACACGTGATCCTGTGATGTCATCTGGCTACGTGGGGAAAGATGGGACAAACTTGCTCATGCCACTTAACGCGTTTTCCTGCTGCAGGAGCGTCATCAGATATTTAAACACTGGTACGCATGCGGTACCTATAATAGGGTACTTATTTGCCTTCTTTAAAATAAAACTAAATCCCCTAGAAATATATCAAACTCTACGGGCCTGTGAGTGAAATAAACATAGATGCAGCAGCTCATCCATTAAACAATATAATACAGGTTACTTATAACTATTGAATATGCTGCAGATTATGTAAACAGGCAGATATGAAGAGAATACAAGGTGTATTTCTGTGATTAATGCTGGTTTCTCACACAGTATTCTGTTTATATCACAGTACTCTGTTTATATCACAGTTATATTACACAGAACTCCGCGTATATTACACAGTACTCCGCTTATATCACAGTGACTGACAGATGATTACACACATGCTTAGTTCCCTGTGCACAGCTGTCTCGGTGTGTCTCACACCAGTATAAAAAATAAGTAATGGGAAGCAGCTGCTGCTCCTCACTACAGGGATGTTATTTTTCTAATCCCCAATCCGTCAGAAAAGATCACCCTGTTTCTTTTCCAATCAACATCTTATAATTATATTACCAGAGCAGTGACACTCCCCCAAACCCAGGAGACCCCCGTGCGCGCCTGTGCCCAGCTCACACATCCCTCACACACTTATAACACATCATGATGCGAGTATAACGCAGGCGCAGTGCGCTCCCTATGGGAAAACACGCACAAAGCGTTCCCCCGCGCTACAGTAACCTGAGTTTACACACTGCACCCCAACCCGGGGAAGCCACCGCTACCATGGCAACAACCCGGCCCCGCCCTCCTACGGCCGCAAGGAATCAGGCGCACGCTACCGCGCATGGCATGCTGGGAGTTGTAGTCTCAGTCAGAATCTCGTTGTATCACTCCTGGAATGAGCCAACAGTAAGTATTTTCTGCTGTGATTATTTGCAGTAACTCCGCCGCTGCCTTATGTTATTAGCAGAGCCCCCCTCCTGCCTGTTTAGTTGCTTCCAACCCCCCCACCTCTCCAGAGAGGCCTCGTCGGAAGTGACGCACCTGCACTCTGTGTGTCTGACAGGACAGGGAGGTAGGAAGTGACGCGCCCGCACTGTGTGTTGGTGCCTGACAGGAGAGGGAGGCCGCGGCGTGTCTCGGTTCCGCTGTCTCCGAGTGACGCGAGATTTGTGACTCAGGTAATCCCCTGTCCCCGAGCCCGGGCAGGATCCCGGCCTCGCGCGCTGCGTGAAAGGCCCGGCCCTCCGGAAGGAGAGAGATGCGTGTGGGAAGTCAGACACCGGACTCTGTCACGGGGAGCAGGGCTCAGAGCCAGCAGCTTCCACTTTACCAGTCACCGAGTCAGGTCTGGCTGCTCTCAATCAAATCGGCTTTATTGGTATGACGGAAAAACATGTCAGTTTTGACAAAGCATTAACAGGAGTATAATGGTTACACAGTACAGGAGTAATAGGGGGTAGGGTTTAATGATTACACAGTACATGAATAACAGGGGGTAGGGTATAATGATTACACAGTACATGAATAACAGGGGGTAGGTATGATTACACAGTACAGGAGTAATAGGGGGTAGGTATGATTACACAGTACATGAATAATGGAGTAGGTATGATTAAACAGTACATGAATAACAGGGGGGAGGGTATAATGATTACAAGGTACATGAATAACAGTGGGTAGGTATGATTACACAGTACATGAATAACGGGGTAGGTATGATTACACAGTACATGAATAACAGTGGGTAGGTATGATTACACAGTACATGAATAACAGGGGGGAGGGTATAATGATTACAAAGTAAATAAGACCATGTTTATAAACTTGTCACAGGGGCCATACTTTATTCCCACGTCTGGCAAGACAACCACCCTCATCTTGAGACTTTAGCAGTGTGCACCATTAGGTCTGCAAAAGGTGATAACATACCATAAAACCCCTCTTTGTACTTTTCACACCCAACTTCAATCAAGCCTCTTTGAAGCTCCCACAGATTCATGACAAGCCCGACCCCAAATTTTGTATTTTCAACTTCAAACTACAGCTCATTAACCCCTTAAGCACCAGATGACTTAAAATACCTAATATCTCATGACATTATCATGACCTTCGGTACCTTATATTATAAAGGAACCTCACTCACAGAAACTAAAGTCTCACTCACACTTGGCATCGGATATTTCATGGTTTACAGTATATAGAAATACCACTTGTGGGCAAATTTGCAGGTCTGCAATCTTGTCTTTCTCCATTATCTCTTAGTTTATGGGGAAAGACAGGGTTGCAGACCTGTCTGAGACATGCAAATGTGCCCACAAGTGGTATTTTTATATACCGTACGGTGGTGTTGTTTTGTCCCTTTTTTACCCACTGTAACTGTTTTTAATGTCTGGTTAAATTAGACGAACTTGTGAGGTTTGTCATTCCCACTTTATTTCATGGGATTCTCACTTGCCCCCAGGATGAAAGATTTCACAGGGTTGTTCACTGACACTACAGAGGCATCATAAAATGTTCCGCCACAGAAATCAAGCAGTCCGAATTTTACTCTTGAAGGCGTCTTACATACTGTATCATTGACTTTACCAGTCTTGCATTCTGAAATGTTCTCACCCATTCATGACCTTACAGCCCACCGTAGAGTTCCTCTGAACATATCTTACAGCACAGGTCTGATTTGAAAAATAATTTCATATTATGAAATGCAAATATTTATATCCGTAAGGAAGGTCACATAAACGTGGTTGATGTTGCCTGTACTAACCACCTTAAAATATATTCCAGTGTAATTGATTTTAAAAGATATTAGTTTGTGGTGACTAATTATTTATATTTTCTAAAGAGGAGATGGTTTGTGGACTTGGAAATGCATAACTATTCTTTCAGCAGATTAATTTCAATGGGGGTTTAATAACTAATTTAGAAATGTCGTTACATTACAATATGGAGAAATATGGAAATTGGCTTAGAAAAATATTCAAACAAAAATAATTGAAAATGCTATTTGTTGACCATTTATTGTTTTATGTCTTCAATATTATGAGCATACTATAAAATCCCTCTTTGCTGTCTGGCCAAGGCGGTGTAAATATTGTTGGGGTACTCAAAAGTAGTAGTAGCATGTCCACTTGATCTGTCATATGACCCCTTGCTGGCAGCAAACAGAACATTTTAATTGTATTTCTATCTAAATTATGACTTGGAGGCAGCATCTGTCAAAATCATTAACTTTCTTATATAGTGTTTTTTTATATTTCCAGAATATTTGGCATCAAATGCAACATGAATATGGATGGCAGGGTATAACTACTATGTATTCGTGAGTTGTGAAATAAATGATCTCTAAGGTGCCAGTGATGGAGCGTGCCTTATTGCTGCTTAGTAAATCTGAATGTTTTGAGCTATATTCTTTTGTCAAATAGTGGCTGAGGTCATAGTGGCGCCCCAGCCACACCTCCCATGTCGAGAGTGATCTGAAGTCCTTCAGTTCACTCGGATGCAGGGAACAAGCGCCGCCATGTACCCCATCGCGCACGTACTGGGGCCGTATCCTATGTGTAACTGCTGCTTTTAAATTTTCTTATTTTGAAAGAAAAAATCTTTTTTTTGGAGGTACTACCAGGATTTGCCTGTCATAAAATCATAGTTTTTGTCTATTGCTCTTCACAGATGGACCAGTCCTCTCAATCCTACATGCTTGCCAACTTAACCCATTTGCATTCAGAACAGCTTCTGCAGGGCCTGAACCTCCTACGCCAGCACCAGGAGCTCTGCGACATTGTCCTCCAAGTCGGCGATGTTAAGATTCACGCCCATAAAGTGGTACTCGCGAGCGTCAGCCCTTACTTCAAAGCCATGTTTACCGGAAACCTTTCAGAGAAAGAGAACTCGCAGGTGGAGTTTCAGTGTGTGGATGAAGCCGCCCTTCAGGCCATCATTGAATATGCCTATACAGGAACAGTCTTCATCTCTCAAGAGACAGTGGAGTCTCTTCTTCCAGCTGCAAACCTCCTTCAGATCAAGCTAGTGCTGAAGGAATGCTGTGCGTTCCTAGAAAGCCAACTCGATCCAGGCAACTGCATTGGGATTTCCCGTTTCGCCGAGACTTATGGTTGCCATGAACTATACCTTGCCGCCAACAAGTACATTTGCCAGAACTTTGCAGGCGTTTGTCAGACCGAAGAGTTTTTTGAGCTGACAAATTCTGAATTACACGAAATAGTTTCCAACGACTGTTTGAATGTTGTGACTGAGGAGACTGTCTTTTATGCGCTAGAGTCATGGATCAAGTACGATGTGCAGGAGAGGCAGAAGTATCTGGCACCGTTGTTTCACTGTGTCCGACTGCCATTGCTAAGTGTCAAATTTGTCACTAGGTTGTATGAAGCAAATCATCTTATACGCGAGGACCACACATGTAAACACTTGTTAAATGAAACCCTGAAATACCATTTTATGCCTGAGCACAGACTCTCCCATCAGACGGTGCTAAAGACACAACCTCGTTGTGCTCCTAAAGTGCTCTGTGCAGTGGGAGGCAAAGCTGGACTGTTTGCGTGTCTGGAGAGGTACGTTTCACATGTGGGTAGTCTTCACTTGAAGGATCCTGATGTAATATACGGTAGACCACTGCTTTCTCATTACTGCTGGGTCAAACAAAATCCTGAAATACATTTGTTTACTTTTTGCAGAATAAATGTGTGTACTGAGTACAGCCCAGTGTCAACTTATCCTGGGTGCCTGTAGTCTTAAATCGTAGCTGCAGTAGTAATTGTAACTAAAGAAATGCACCCTTAGCTTTAATCTGCCAGATGAAGGTCAGTTATTTATGGATTTCTATGGGCACACAGTGCTCCTCAATCATAAATCTGTTTCCTTCACCACTTGATTCATGATTCACACTTTGTATATCTTAAAATAAGTAGCATGCGAGAGGTCTATCAGATAGACCTCGGTCCAAAAGCACCACATAACTTATTCATGATTTGTTAACATTTATAGAGGACCTCGGCACATCTGTTACATTTTGTGAGTACATGAGTCCTTCGAAAAATATCATTTTGAGCAAATGTGTTGGCGTATTTCACAAGTAATGTTTCTGATTACCATTCAGAAAGTCAATATAAAACACCTGCAAAATAATATTCTTTCATGAGTTGTACGGATCGTGTATAGTACTGTGAGAAAATGTAGCACTCAAAGTGAAATTTGAACACTTCTAAGCAATATTATGTGTGTCAACTTGGACAATATATCAAATCTAAATAAATAACCGATTGAAAATATCTGTGAATTTTAAATGTAAGTACATAAATAAAATGCCACTTAAAGAGTCAACACAACTTAAGTGATCTAGATAAGGGGTGCGCAAACTTTTGTTTGTACCCACCCATGCCTGCCCCTCTTACCCTTTCTCCGGCATCAGCGGTGTCATTTGACTCCGTTTTGCCATGACGAAGCATCGCCAGAAGCTGCCGGAGAGCAGGTAAGCGGCAAGCAGAGGCCTCATGCGCTCCCCCGGCATTAATGTAGTAAGGAAGAGCATGGGGCCTGTTTAAGCACCATGACACCCCCCCCCCCCCCCACACCAGAAAATGTTGCGCCCTCCAGTTTGCGCACCCCTTGTCTAGACTCTGATACAGTCTATCGGTTAAAATTCTATGTACAATGCTGTGTGCTGCGTACTATACTGTTATTGTGAAACGCTTTGAGTTCCAATTATTATTACATCCAGAACAGATCCTGTTGGGTCATGATAGCAATCACTCTTGGTCTGCTGCTCTTCAAAAATGATGACTCAGAGGACACACTTGAGTGCACAGCTAGCAGGGACTAACTTGCAGTGTGCTGGAATTTGTATCCTCAAGCCCGCAGTAAACACAATCGCCAGCTGGATTTTCCCCAGCTTGCCTGGAACCCTTTAGAATCTTCAGCCCATTTACGATAAGCCTTTTTCCTATGGGTTTTCTGTTCTTGCAATACTGACAGTGTAGGCAGTGCTGTGTATTGATTTTAAGTTCTTCAGGCAGGAACTCATTGAAGCAGCTAAATTTGAAATTGCCCAAGCTCACTGGGCAAACAAACTGTGATTTGAACCATGTTCACTTGTTTTGTTTCATATGTAATATGTATGTATAACGTTTCGTTGATTGCAATCAAAAAATAGATATGGTCACAAGGACATTTCACAATTCCCCCCCCCCCCCCAGAGAAATAAATAAAAATGCATGAAATGTCCATTTGACCATATCTAATTTTTAAGTTCAATCAACAAAACATTTTTTCTTATCTAAATTGAGATGATGTACGCCCAGTTCTTTGAACTGTGCCACATTCAAAAGCAAGACTCCATTTTGTGTAAATACCACCCAGTGAACCTCCCTTGTACTTTTATTTTGTGTGTGTGTGTGTATATATATATATATATATGTATATGTATATGTATATATGTGTTTAACATACTCTTTGTTCTCCTAATTTGAAGTATACTCTTGTTGCTTTCAGTATGGAGATGTACTTTCCTCAGGATGATTCCTGGATAGGGCTGGCCCCACTTGGCTCCACTCGTTATGAATTTGGACTGTGCAGCCTGGACCAGAAAGTGTTCGTCGTCGGAGGGATTGCAACTCACATTCGACAGGGCATCAACTACAGAAAACACGAGAATTCTGTGGAAAGCTGGGACCCGGTCACAAACACATGGACATCGGTGCAAAGAATGAATGAGTGCCGGAGTACTCTTGGAGCAGTTGTTTTAGCAGGTGAACTGTATGCGTTAGGAGGGTATGATGGACAATCATGTTTACAGTCAGTGGAAAAGTATATTCCGAGGGTTAAGGAATGGCAACCAGTGGCACCAATGATTAAAACAAGAAGTTGCTTTGCTGGTGCTGTGTTGGATGGCATGATATATGCCATTGGTGGCTATGGCCCAGCTCATATGAACAGGTACGTTGTATCTCTTGCGAGTGTTCGAAATACATTGCTCTGCAGCGTTATGATTTGTCAGATGTGAACAGCATAGAGTTAACATTTCAAACCACATCAGGATTAATTGACCAGGGACTTAATTAACTTCCAGTAGGCACTATAAATATGAGGTTGTTAATGGGAACGACTTCTCTGCTCAAACAGAGCGCTTCAGTTAGGAAAAACAGTTACCACGCAGCTAAAACATTCTCCCCGATGGCTAAATTGGAATAATAGGTAGGGATCCTGAATCAATCTAAACTTTTTTTGAGAACTAATCTAAATTTATATGTATATGTGAGACAGATGTTGATCCAATAAAGCAAAGCAAAAAAAAATGTATAGATATATTATGTATTATGTTTTCATTGAGTTATTCAAATCTGTATTAGGAACAAGTTGCATTCTTGATCTCTCTTTCTAGTGTGGAGAGATACGATCCTAGTAAAGACTCCTGGGAGATGGTTGCTTCAATGGCTGATAAAAGGATTAATTTTGGTGTCAGCGTTATGCTGGGCTTTATCTTTGTAGTAGGTGGGCACAATGGAGAATCTCACTTATCAAGCATTGAAAGATATGACCCTCATCAAAATCAGTGGACTGTTTGTAGACCTATGAAGGAGCCCAGAACAGGTAAGATCTAACAAAACAGATGTTAAGCTGTGACATGATGAGGATAACTATTTAAAGTCAAGTCCTGAATGCTTAAAAGGCATGTTGGATATTTAGTCATTCTATTTACCGCCTAGATGGAGAGAAAGGGAGTAATTTAAAAAAAAAAACACAAGCATGCATACTTCGTACCACCGAAATCCCCGTGGAATGTAAGGAATCAAACGTGCAGTCTGAACGGATCCTTCATAAAAATATCGTCTAATAATTCTAACAAGCAAGTGGGAAATAACGTATAGAGTGGAGATCCTAATGAATGTTAAAAACAATTGAAACATACTTCTGTATAATGCAATATACTATGACGCGATTGACCAAAAATCCCTCAGCGATTAGCTGCTTGAATATTTTTAATTACCCGTACAGTAGAAAACGGTAGGGATTAATATTTCTTCCAGCGGTGAAATATCCGTATTTCCCCGTCTGTATTTGATTTTGATATAATCCATCGTCTTTCAATGTGTCATATTTTAATCTCTGGGCTCTTCACTGGCCTTTGTACTGTTCCTTCCCAAATCTGTTACAGGGAACTGCAGAATAACTTCCAGTCTGTTCTTGTACTCACACACAGAACTGCAGAGGGGCTGTTTGCCTGTCTGTTTGGCAGGCCATGTGCTGTATTTGTGAAGCATAACTGAAATGTTGTTGACTGCATAAAATAAGATGAGAACACTATTTAAAGACCCCCTTTCAAGCATGTGTTCAGTTTATACAAATGGATAATAGGGTTTATTCTTCATCTGCCTGTAACGATAATGCCTTTCTGTGTAGTTGTGCTACAAACCCAGCACACAATGGGTTAACTTCATCTGGAGTTAAAATAACATTTTAAAAGTGCCCGTTTCCTCTCTCATAGAGGTTGTAGGTCAAATCTGGCGAATATTAATGGGACCACTTTATTGGTCAATAAATCAATTAATTAACCAAGAAACCTGTTAACATTCAAGTTGACAACCAGAAGTGACCCAGGGAATGTTAATCTATTTTCAAGGAAATGCCAAGGGGTTCTGGACACAGCAAGCGTGTGGCCAGGAGGACATTTTTCAGGTCTTTACATATTTACCAATTATAAGTTATTTGGGATATGATGTACGTCACAGAAAGAAATAGATATTTTTGACGCGCAAGCTCAGCTTTGAAATCAATACCAAACATGCAAAAGATATTTATATGCACACCTCGGATACTTGTTTACTCATACCGAAGTAGAACTTGCATGGGCGAAAATGTTATCTACACCTCCGGGAGAATCATGCAAACACATCAATGCAGGTCACATTATTCTAGGAGTCGCGGGAAGCGTTATGGGTTATTTTTATACTCCAAGCTATTTTGAGTTTAAAAAGCTATTCCCCCATCTTAACTGTCACAGGAGATGAATGAGGGAGATAGTCAAACACGCCCAGGAGAGTGGGCCTATTCTGGTCCCATTGCAAAGTTAGAACATAAAACACATGCTTTTGGGATATCAAATTAAAATTCAGCAGGGGGAGGGTACGGCCACGTCCCAAGTCAGTGCGACGGGGTGCATGCGCCGCAAACACAAGGCTGTGGAACAGTGGGGACAGCCATAGAGCGCTCATGCACGAGAGCGACAGCGCGGCTGATTTTTCGCCAGATAAAATCTTTTGAATTTGTCGTGCGACAGCCGGGGTCTCCTGCACGGTTCAGCCAATGAGGGTGAACCGCTCACGTGACGTCACACGCCTCCCCGTCGCGTCTCCTCATCCCACAGGCCACAAAATGTTTTGCTACATTGGGTTTTTGTGTTAATTACATATTTTTCTAGTAAACGGGGGACCAAGAACTCTGCCGGTAAGACCTGGAATTGTTCTTTGTGCTGGCAGCAGTGCATTGAGGTGCAGTGTGACGTTTTTGGGGGAGATTGCTAATTTTGAGGGCCCTGTGAGGAGGTTAATGAGTCGGCAGGATAGCTAGAGGTATTAACCCTTTTCACATACACAAGTCGCGTGCTCATAGGTGTGATCTACGTGACCCTGCCGAAGGGGTCGTAATTCCCTATTGACTTCAATGTGGAATTTCGTCCATAAATGGCCTGATCAGCTGCTTTGGATATAGAATAAGCCCCTAAATCGTCATCTGAAATGTTCAATCCTGGCAGCACATTTTATTTATTTTTTGTTTTTTATATGTATAATGTATACAGCATTTGAGCATTTTTGTATTTATTTATTTTTTTATGAAAAATGATTACTTAAGCTGTCGATCGTCTAAGATACTGCTCCCTGGGTTCACGTAATGGCTGCCTTTCAATCGGCACTGCACCCAGTGGCACGCAACAACCACACTACAACCTTATATTATTATGGGCAGGGCTCGACAAATTCTAAAAAAGAACCACTCGCCCCCCTCACTTTACCCGCTCGCAAGTCTTGCCTGCGGCGTCTCCCACCATTCTCCTGCTTCTCCCCTGCAACTTCGAGTGCCTCCCTGCAGCGCGTGTGAAAACGGCTGACGTCAATGGTCACGTAGCGTCCCAGTGTCATGGCAACACTGCGTCATTTGACGCCGCGCAGCCATTTTCACATGCTCTGCAGGGGAGGCGCTTGAAGTTGGGGGAGATGCCGCACCACGCCGCAGGTAACATTTCACAGCGAGCAAAATGCGAGTACATTCGTCGAGCCCTGATTATGGGCAACAAATTGTCTATTGTTACAGCTTTCAGCTAAGTCACAGTCTCCTGCTAGGAACACTGCAAGAGAACTGTTTGTGATAATTTGTGTCTAAAAGTCTTGTACTGCTGGGGAGAGGGCAGGGCTCAGAAGGTGTGCGAGAGGCTGATATAGCAACAAAAAGGGGCTCGTTACATTAAAATGCATTAAAAATTACATTGAGCTGGACAAATAAATATCTATATCTATCAGGATATGCAGCACAAGGATAATGCAGTATGAGTTTCTCATTGTCTTGCTTTTTCCCCTTAATAGGAGTTGGCGCAGCAGTCGTCGATAACTACCTCTATGTGGTTGGAGGTCACTCGGGGTCATCATATCTGAATACTGTACAGAAATATGACCCCATCTCAGACACATGGCTGGACTTGGCTGGTATGGTATACTCCCGCTGTAACTTTGGTCTAACTGCCCTCTGATAAAGAATGTGAGCACAAGGACTATGTTTGATAAAAGCGCTCTGCATGAGGGGATGTTCAATGCTTTGTGAGCCGGAAGCTGCACCAGGAAGGGGTGGAGGTGCAGTGGAAACTTCTTCAAATTGGATCTTCTTACTCGACCTGATGTTGGTCTTCAAGTAGTTTGGAATAATTGGTAACTCCTTGAAAATCTGATTCCTAATCGGCGTGCTGGCATATCCCCAAAACTACAAGAAGGTGAAAGATTGAGGATACAAAGAATTAGAAATTCATCCTAAATTGGTGGTTGTCAAAATTAGAGGATTAGAAAAGAACATTCATTGTAAATGATCAATTCGATAAGTTTAGGTTACAAAAATGAGCACTAACGGTAAAATAGATGTGAAAATATTTTTTTTTTCTTTTTTTTAATAAAAAGAGCTAAATTAAAAATTAAAGTTGTACTGGTGCATTTCAAAAATCAAATGTTGCTGTCAGACATAAGTTTAGAACAGCTGTGAAAATAAATGTCTGATTTACCTTCTTACTTGGGTAACCTTACAAGGTAACATGCAAGTAATCCTGTGGAACACCTTGTCAAGTGATACTTTACCTTGAACATTCAGAGAACCTCTACATTGATCGTCTCAAAAGCCGCATTGAAAATATTTAGTCGTTTTAGGCATAGATATATAGCTATATTCTGTATATTTAACCCATAAAGAACTGAAAGTCTCAGACGTTCTACGGGTTAAGAGCAAACTGGAGATCGTTAGATATTCTTCATGTGGCTTCAAATCCACGAATGATGCATCACCTTTGCCCCTCCTTCCATAACCTGCGCTAATGCAACTTGCTTGAGTGTACACTGAGTGGTAATCTGGACATTCCTTTGTATAGGAACAAAGAGGATGAAACCTCAGTGCTTCTCAATTTTATACAAAGAGTACTTTAAAGGGCTGCTTTTTCCTGTAACACAAGGTTTGTAAATAGTAAATGCCATCGTTTATTGCCTGTAAACTGTTAACATTTCGCAAGGGATCAGGGCTGGGGATTGTAATAATTTTTATATTTACAGTAACACATTGGTTAGGAAGAGCGATCCCTTGATACAGATGTGTATTGCAAATAGATTTCAATCAGAACAAAAGGAAATAAGATATACAAAAAAAAAGTGTATCAGTAGTATGATGCATGCGTCTCTGTGATGCAACCAGATACAGTAAGGTTGTGCTAGGTAAATAAAGTGAACAAAAGCCCTTCAATGTACAAGGTACAACAAAGACAAGACACTTGTGAGTGCATTTGAATGTCTTGTACAGGTTTTCTGAAACCTTCACCCCATTGTCCTATATCAGGGGTGGCTAACTCCAGTCCTCAAGGACCACCAACAGGTCAGGTTTTAAGGATATCCCTGCTTCAGCACAGGTTACTCAGTCATTGACTGAGCCACTGATGGAGCCACCTATACTGAAGCAGGGATAGTCTTAAAACCTGACCTGTTGGTGGCCCTTGAGGACTGCAGTAGTGGCTAAACTGCAGACAACAGTTCCGGGTGACGACATGCAAATGATTACATTGACGCGTTCCTTTTCTCTTAACATGGATGCAAATGTATATTGTGCAAAGTCTTAATTCTAAACAAGCACACCAAATGTCATAAAAACATCTGCATAATACTCGTCTTCAGCCCTTCAAGATTTATTTCTCCTTTTTGAATTAACGCCTATTTTATTTTTGAAGAATGTATGTATTTTGTTGAATGATAAAACAATGGTGCTAATTGTAGGACTTCCGGCTGATGTTACCTACTGTATGTTCTTATAATCATGCAGAAAGCATAACTCATGATCATTTTTATAAGAATGGTTATTGCTTTGATGGCACTTTTTACATTTTATTTTTTAGCTTTGTGTGAAAGCTTTCATTAATAATGAAGTCATGGAGATTTATTTCCTTTTTAAATGAAATGATTTTTTGGAATGATGCACCTTTTTCGGTTGACCACTCTTCTGTGGAATCCTGGGCAGGGAACCGTCTATTCTCTAAACATACGAGTCAGTAGGGGACTGAGTATTACTACTATATGTAGGTGATTCAGTAATTGTGTTTGGGTACCTATAGCATGTGAGTGGTCACAGGTTGACTTCTTTACGTGGAATGCTTTCTATCCATATCTGCTGACGAGTATAAGACTATATAAACCACTACATATTGAGTGTTGATTCATTCCAATTAGAAACCAAACTATTACGCTTTCCACTTTTTTAAGCATGGGGATGAGATCCATTCAGGTAGCTAAGCGGGAAAACATCATATGCTTCACAATGGTAAATTATGTAGCTTATTCAAAAGTGACTACGTAAATATTAAAGGTTGTGTTTCTGTTGCAATGTCTAAATGTGTAAGATTAAGTCTTTGTATGTGGACTGCTGTTGATCACTGAAGGCCTCCAATGGTGACTTGATCAAGAGCTTCAACTTCCATAGGCTTAGTTCCACAAAAGGGTGCTACACTTTAGTACGCCTTTTGTGAAGCTGGGCCTTAGGCATTTGGCTACCAGTCAGAGATTCTTAGAAAGCATATTGCTAGCATGGATAACGGTGTTGCATCTGATTGCCTTCTCATCCTGAAGCTCAATGTTTCATTACTTTTATCTGCAATTGACGCTGCCCAGCCTACAATGCTAAATACTCCCTTATATTGGCCAAATGGATGCAACCTATGTAGTCTTGAAAGCTTGCCTTTACAAACGTGTGTGTGTGTGTGTGTGTGTGTGTGTGTGTGTGTGTGTGTGTGTGTGCGCACATACGGACGGACAGCCAGATATTTTTAATGAACATGGCCAGTCCTGATATATATTTGCAACCTCACTGGATTGGGAATGGTATTCCCCTCAGGGCTGGTGTTCCCTTCCAACTCTAAAGGGTTGATGTGCAATAATATATATATATGTATTTGTTTTTTTATATATATAATACTTTTCTTTTTCTGAAAACTAACCTGAAGCCTTTCTTGTTCTTCCATTCATTTTTACACTTAATAAGATATAGAGGAAAATGTTATGAAGCCAATTGAAATGATGCATCTATTGGTCTAACCTTGCATATCTCTGCACAATGACATGGCCATTTTTTATGTTCCTCATACGCAGGTGAGCTTGGTAGAAATCAGAAAAACTGTAAGCAAAGTTGGTTTGTACATTAGGTCATTATAGCAATAAATATATTGTGTATAGTGGTACAGTTGTGTTTTGATGATGCGACTTCTATCAGTGATTGATGTGCAAACAGGTCTTGCTCCATATTGAACAGAGGAAAGGTGGTCTTTTACCATCTTCTCATTGATTCAGGTGTTTGCCACACTTCCAGGGTTTACAAGCGCTGCTTTGCTCTCTTGTTGCATTTGCCCTTTCTAAAGATGCCAGGGTCCTGTTAGGTGACTCTGCGGATATATTTGTTTATCCTTCATGTAAAGCATAAAATAGAGATGCTCAAGAGATTATAATCTGCAAAAACTTGTATTTATTGTAAACCAGCTCAAGATCGCCGACAAGTGTTGCCTGTCTTTATCAGGGACTAGTGGTCTAAACAGGTTTTTGTTTTTTTAATATATAGTTTGTTCTAAAAGGAGTGTGTCATTAGATATTGCTCATTACATGAGAATAAGCACTATGAAAATGTAGCTTTGACATTCAATATCATTATTACTCCTGGATTTACTAAAATTCAATGCAGGGTATTGCAGCCCGATCCGGCATTAACTTGGTTCCAGCCGTTTTTTGGGTTTTTTTTTTTTAATACAGGGTGAAGCAGGGGGTCTCCGATCTGAACCCCATTCATTTCAACTCCGGGGACCTCCTGCTTCCCAAGATAGACCTCCTGAAGAGGGTTCCGGTATCTCCTACAGCTGTCTGCAGTTTTCAGCTTCCTCGTCACGCGGGCCAATAGGAAGTAGCACCTGGTGATGTCACAGCTTCCTATTGGCCCACAGAGCCCAGCAGCTTTGAAATGCAGACATATAGTGAACCCCAGAGTGGCTACCGACACCCCCTACGGAGGTAAGTACCTCCTGGAAGCAGGGGGTCCCCGGATCAGAAAAGAATAGGGTTCAGCTCCGGAGATGACCTGCTTCAACCCTGTATTAAAAAAATGGAGTGAACAAAACCAGCTGGGACTGCCTCTTTAAGACAAGACCGGTTAATGTTGCATCAGGACGTACTACCCCCCATCGGATCTTGGTATAACAGTGTGTGTGTTTTCAATCATAGAATGTGTGTTTACAAATGCAATGCTATTGCGGTTAACCTGAGAGTCCATGGTAGCCAGTGAAAATGTATTCACTTCAAATTCACAATACCAACTGTCCTCATTGCACCTTTTTATTATATTTCTTCCTGTACAAAGAAAAATATCTTGAATAGTGCTCTTTTTTTACATTTTTTTTTAAATTCTGGTACGCCAGTGAAACAACGTTTGTTTCCAATTTTATTTGCCATGCCAGTATGGTGCTTACTTTTCCATGCTGGCTGTTGGCATTGTCCTGCTTCACCTTCAGTCCCCAAATGCAATGTGGCATTCATAAAGTAGATCTATGTGATCACAAACTTAGCAGCAATTGCAAAATAACATGCAAAAATGTTTTTTTTTTTTTAGCAAGCGTTGAAGGTTACTGTGGCCTGCTTTAAACCAGGGGTGCTTAACTCCAGTCCTCAGCCACCCTCCAAACAGGTCAAGTGCTCAAGATAACCAAGCTTCAACACAGGTGGCTCAGAGACTCAGTGGAAGATTTAGTCTGTCATCTGTGCTGAAGCAGGGACAGATTGAGCCACCTATGCTGAAGCTGGGATATCCTGAAAACCTGACCTGTTGGGGGGGCTTGATGACTGGAGTTGAGCACCCCTGGTTTAAACAAAACAAAGTGAAATGAAAATACTGAAACTACTTTTATCTATGAACAAAATCGACATGGCAAATCAAATCCGTATGTTGTGTGTTTTTTTTAATCACCTCCTATGTAACTTCTCCTTTGCTCTTGGCAGGGTTAGACTAAGGCGCGTGCACGGCACTTCACTGCGGTTTTTAGGCGCGGGGTGTGTGGGCAAAACGGGTCGTGGGGGCGCAGCTATGATGCGCATTTTCGAGTGTGCGCGTCCAGCTTTGAGGGCTGAGTATAGTTGAGGAAGGATCCACCCCTCTGCCGACGATCTCCCCTCATTGGCTCCCTGTCACACCACGTGGCGCGTCACCGCTCAGGATCACAATTCAGTTGTCTCATCTGCTGGCTCACGCGTCGCAGTGAGCCGGGGAGCGAGGAGCCACTGGTGACAGCCAGGGAGCAGGTAAGGCCGCCGGCTGCAGCAGGGACCAAGCCTTGGCAGATCTGTTCAGGGCTAGCTGCTAATAAAAGACTACACAAAGTTCTCATTGTGAATTCATAGGGTTTGTATTTGTGACTCCTAAAACAGAAGCCGACTGACTATTTACGTATACGGATAGTGAAATGGAGTTATCCTGTCACTTCATATGATTTCTGAGGTAGCTTTTTTTTTTCTTTTTTTTTAATTGAGTAGAGTCATGCAATAGATAATGTAATGTACTGTATATAGTCCACATCAAAAACATGTAAATAGTCAACAGAAAAATGTCAATACAGCTAGTGCCGGATAATATTATTCTTTGGATGCCTAAATTAGTTTGGCCAACATGCACTGTGGCAGACCCTGTATTATGTATTCCAGATAGCAACTCCATTGACATAGAAGATGGCGAATGTGTAAAGAAGTGCATTGCTGGGTCTAAAAGTACTGTTCTGGAATAGATGGGTATTTCTATGTTAAGTCCTTTTAGGACAAGGGTTCTCAAGACCCCTCCCCCACAGGTCAGGTTTTCAGTGTGCCACATTTGCTGAAGCTGGGATATTCTGAAAACCTGACCTGTTGGGTTGAGAACCCCTGCCGTATATGAAAATAATGTAGTGAGCAGATACTTGTTTCATGCTTCACTGCTGGAAGAGATTGCATTGTAGGACTTTCCAGCATAAAAGGGTATAAATATTTAAAGAAGAAATGCACGGTTTCCATGTTCTATTTTGAGGTTTTTTTCTCTGTTCACCAAAGTGCTCACTGTCAGAGAAATAAAACCTGAAGCTGTGTCTTGCTTTCTAATATTTAGATATAAGATATTATGATTTCTGTTACTACCCATCTCAAACACATCACTAAAATCTGTTTATTTTACTTGTGAAACTACTGCTTCCTCTGTATTTTGGCTGCAATCTGTACAGATAGAAATAAGATATATATCGTCATATTTCCTGTTGCTAATATTTTATATGGGAAAGCCGTTCCCCCTTTTTATTGGGCAAGGAAAACCATTTTTGGACCTCTTACATCTATATTGCATATATCTAATATTCTGACTGGGTTTTATGGTTTAGTAAGGCCTTGGGTTGTTCATTGTGGCTTTTGTGACATTTTACTTGAGTCCTTTCAAAGAAACACAATGCAAAAAGTTCCAAGCTTGCCTTAAATTCCTAATGTTTTAGTTCAAGTTGCAGAACTGGATGAGATTTCATATATTTTTGCCTTACGCGCTGTGCTATACCTTAAACCCAAGGTATCTTTTAATTTTTAACAACTTAAACTATGTAGATTGCAGTATTTGTACTCCGACGAGAGGGGTTGTAAACCTGCTATAAATATAGATTTTGTTCTGTGTATGTACAATGACGTGTATTCCTTTTTCTTTGTTTACATAGTAAGATGAATTTGAGTTACCTTTTTCTTCTTTGAGAACTGCTGAATCAATGCATTATTTTCCTTTTCTATCAGACTGTATGCTGCGTACTATTGTTGTAAGGCTGTGTAATAGTTTTTGGTGTAAGAGTATCTCATTTAATGTGAAATGTTTACTAAATAAACCATACATCTAAACTTAAAAATCTCTTATTTTTTTTGCATATACTGTACTATGAATTAGTTATTCCACAGACTGTTTAGCAAGACACCGCTTTGCTGTAAAGTCTCTATACTATTATTTTATACTTGTGTAGCACCAACTAGTCGTGCAGTTTTACAGTATATATAAATAATATTAAATATTAGCACTGTTAGTCCAGTTACTGAAAAAGACATGGTGGCTCTCGTCCGCGTATGGGACGGGTTTTGTGCCGGCATCGTACCCAAGGGGACGGCCATTTGTTGTCTTATCTGCCTCACATACGCTACCTGTGCCAGTAATCATTGTCTGTTTATTAAGTTATTTATTATTATCATCTTTTTCTGCTTTCAAGTGATCATATAAGATATATATTTATTAATTTATTCAATTGTCCTACATTTTCTTTTGGCATCTATTCTTTATTACTTGTTCTCCTTTTTCTAATTATTTTTTTCTAGAATAATTGTGTTTTACATATGTCCTTTAAATCATATCTATTGTGTCTAGGAGTTTGATATGATATACCATTTATATGCCATCTTATGATATTCAAATTAACAAATCAATGGGTTAAATATATATTGAATATTCACTATAGACTTGGATATGTGTATGTTTATGTTTCCACAGATGATATATGTGTTATTGATATATTTTTTGTATGTGATTGGACTTTTTTATTACTTTTTTATCTGTTTATTTACTCTATGCGGATCCCTTCCCTCTGAGCATCATGCCCCTTTCCTGTGTTTCATTTCACAGGGAATTTGTGTCCTGGGGGTTTGTGTTTACCTGGACACAGGTAGGTGGTGCTTTTGAGGGTGTAGACCATATAAGGGTTTGATTAAGACCATTGAAACTACTCTGATAAAATTCACCATCCGTGAAACGCGTTAGAGGTTTCTCTTTTTAATTAGTTATGTCCTAATAAATAATTTGTTATTTTTTCTATTAGCCTCCAGTTCTCGTTTTTTCATAGTTGTGCTCTAAGTTTTTTTTCTCTCCTGCTTACTTAGTCTCTGAAATGTGGCTGGGGCTCCATGCAGTCCAAATGGCATTGTCACAAACTGGTATAAACCCATGGGAATGGCAAAGGCTGTTTTGCATTTGGACTTTTCCTCTAAGGTTATTTGCCAGTATCCTTTTGTCAAGTCCAGCGTCGATATATATTCCGCGTTACCAAGGGCGTCAATTAATTCGTCCACCCTTGGCATCGGATATGCATCAAACTTGGATACCGCATTGACCTTTCGGAGGTCCACACAAAATCTTACCTTCCCATCGGGTTTAGGGACCATAACTAGTGGACTACACCACTCACTGCATGATTCCTCAATCACTCCTAAGTGTAACATTTCTTGTACCTCCTTCTCTACCAGAGCCCTACGACTTTCAGGCAACCTATAAGGACGGGAAGGTACTTTTACCCCAGGTGCTGTCTCGATCGCATGTGAAATTAAGTTAGTTTGCCCTGGTAAATCAGAAAAAACATCATGGAATTGTGTAATTATTGCTAACAAGTCCCCTTTTTGTTCAGAGGACAACTGTTCACCCATTGGGATTTTCTCGTCACTCACGATGTTCTCCCGTGGAGGCTGAGGACCCAAGTCCTTTTCCTCCTCCACCGGGTGGATGAATAGAGACCGCTGCATCTTCCAGGGTTTCAGCAAGTTCACATGGTAAATTTGTTTACCCTTCCTGGACCCTGGTTGAGCGATCTCGTAATCCACATCACCCGTATGGCGGAGTACTTCGAATGGGCCCTGCCATTTGGCCAGGAGTTTACTCTCACAACTGGGTAACAATAACATCACCTGGTCTCCCAGGTGAAACACTCTCATGCGAGCATTCTGATTGTAATGTCTCTCCTGACTGTCCTGGGCTGATCTAAGATTCTCACTAGCAAAATGGCCGACCACATCTAGGCGCTTCCTAAGGTCTAGTACATATTGCAGGGTATTCTTAGAAGGGGACCGCTGTTCCTCCCAGGACTCCTTTAGGAGGTCTAGGATACCCCGGGGTTGGCGGCCATAGAGCAATTCAAATGGAGAGAATCCCGTGGAGGCCTGGGGAACTTCCCGCACTGCAAACAGCAGAAAAGGGAGAAGTTCATCCCAGGCTCTCTTCTCTGAATCTACAAATTTCCCCAGCATCCCTTTTAGAGTTCGGTTAAATCTTTCCACCAATCCGTCAGTCTGTGGATGGTAGACCGATGTCTGAACAGACTTGACCTCTAGTAACTTTAAGACATCCTGCATCAGTTTAGCCATGAAATTTGTACCTTGGTCTGTCAACATAACCTGGGGAAGTCCAACCCGTGAGAACAGTTCCAACAACTTGTTGGCTACTTGCTTCGCCGTTGCTGTTCTCAGGGGGAACGCCTCAGGATATCTTGTTGCATAATCAACTATTACAAGAATAAACCTGTGTCCTTTCGCAGAAGGTTCTAGAGGTCCTACCAGGTCTACCCCAATCCTCTCAAAGGGAACTGACACCAAGGGTAGAGGAACCAAAGGGGCTGGTTTTTGTCCTTTTGGACTAGTTAGCTGGCACTCCGGACATGCCGCACATAGCTTAGCAATATCACTATGCATCCCTGGCCAATAGAATCGGGATGAAATACGGTCCAATGTTTTATCCCTGCCCAGGTGACCACCCCAAGGGACAGTATGGGCTAGAGTGAACACAGATTTAACAACGCCTTGGGAACCAATATCTGTCTGGTGACCTCCCCTGTTTGTGTCTGCCTATTCACCCTATATAGGATATCCTTTGATAGCTCAAAATGGGGGAATACTATCACCCCCTGTGCATCTAAAATCTGTTCATCAATTTTCACCACCTTGTCATACTGTCTAGCAAGGACTGGGTCATCCCTTTGCTTCTGGCAAAAGTCAGGGAGGTACAGGTCTGGTAAATCTCCAGGGCCCATATCCCCCTCCCTCTTGCCATTCCCAGCCATCACTTGTGACCTCTGACTACTAGAATGGTCACCTTGAGACCCAGATTTCTGCAACCAGTCCTGTTTGTCAGAGCGTCTTTGCTTCCGAGTCTTTTGAACCTGGTGTCAACTGGGAAAAATGTCTACCGAGAAGGGGAACAGTTTGCCAGAGTTCTCCTGAGCCATAGAATGAGGGTCCTCATGAGAGACTGGAGCCATTAGGTCCGAAAAGAAAGGCCAGTCCCGGCCGAGCACAACTGGGGCAGGGAACCAAGGAGCGACTCCTACTTTGAGGTAAGCCTCCTGACCTTTTACCTGTAGTCGGATTTTGGCCATCGCATAGCGTTTTACATCGCCGTGTATACATTCTATACTCCATGGGGAGTCAAAAGAACACACGTTAGGCGGTAACAGTTCCTGGAGGACCAGAGTTTTCCCAGAGCCCGAATCTACAAGGGCCTGGACGGTTTTTCCCCCAATCGGGGCTGGAAGTATCCAGGGCTTGTAATTTTCTCCAGTGAAGGCTGAGGCGACGGTCCTGCTGAATGAACACTCCATCAGTGGACAGTCCACGTGCCGGTGGCCTTGTTCTCCGCAGGCGGAACATGGAGAGGGTTCCCTCGCAGGATGAGGCTGTGGATAGCGCTCCACTGGACCGGATACTGGAGACCAGGCATCTGGTGGGTCCTGTGGGCGACGTCCTCGGAAGTTCCTCTCATTTTGCGACGAGCCGACATCAGGAAGGAGATGAGGGTCTCGGCGGGGACCAGCATTTGGACTCCGTCCTTGCTGGAATGACTGCTCCTTCCGTTGGACTTGGCGGTTGCGTGTGGACGGGCCGTAGGTTCCCCGTTGATCCGACCTCCCTCTTTGGGCGTCCACAAGTGCCGGTGGAGTCGGGTCCAGGACACTCGCCTGCTGCTCAGCCCCAAGGAAGTTCTCCACGAGTCGGACCACCAAAGCTAGGGTTTCAGCAGCTTGGCGTTTTACCCACGAGCGTGTGGAACGGGGTATTATGTGTAGAAATTGTTCCAAAACCACCTGCTCAAGAATTGCCTCCTTAGTGCACTCCTCGGGCTTTATCCAGCGCGTACAAAAGTCCAATAACCGCTGCGCGAGGACCCGGGGTCTCATCTTAGCGGTGTACTTCATGTTCCGGAACTGCTGCCGGTAGGTCTCTGGGGTCAGACCTAAGCGATCCAGTATGGCGGCTTTTACTTGTCGGTAGTCCATTGCCTGATCTGCTGGGAGGCCCTGATATGAGGCCTGGGCTTCTCCTATGAGGAGCGGGGCCAAAGCAGTTGCCCAGCGATCTGTAGCCCAGCCCTGACCTTTGGCAACTCTTTCAAATGTCAGTAAAAAAGCCTCTGGATCCTCGTTCGGAGCCATTTTCCTCAGGAGTATCGGGGGTCTGCTTGCAAGTTCTGGACTGGCAGACCCCTGGAATTGGGTCAGCAGCTTGGCCATCCGCTCCTCCTGTGCTGCATGCTGCTGGTCTAGGAGCTGGGTTTGCTGCTGCAATAGTCTTTCATCTCTCTCTGCTTGCAGCCGGACCTGCTCCTGCATTAACAGTCCCTGCTGTTTGGTCTGCTCGCACAGAAACTCTTTAAAAAATTCTTCCATTTTTTTTCATTCGTGTGTGTGTGTGTGTGTGTGTGTGTGTGTGTGTGTGTGTGTGTGTGTGTGGCCCTTTAACTGCAGGAGCCTTTTGAAAATTCCAGCACCTCTGACACCATATGTTGCAGGGTATATGCAACTACACACGCAGGTTCTTTGGATAAGGCTTATTTATTTAGCCTTAATTTATACAGCACACAAAACAAAAATAGCTTTTCATCAGCAAACAAAAGAAAAATGTATTTTTCTTCAGCAGACAAAACAGTTTCTCTTTAGCAAACACAGTAAAAATAAGGCAGCTACTCTTTTCTATGCAGGAGACAGACAGTTCATAAACCATGTACTTTGCTAACAGACCTTGTATCAAGCTGTTCTCTCTCCAGAGTTTCAGGGGATTTCCCTGCTGCAGACAGCATACAAATAGACAGACCTTCTATCAGTATTCTCCTCTGTCCTGAACAGCTAGCCCCATGTGTCTACAGCCTGGGTTTTTTAACACACCTTGAATAGGCAGCTGGGATCCAACTAATTGTCCTGAGTTTCCCAGCTGAAGTTAACCTAGTCACTGCTGCACTGCAGACTAAACATAGGTCTGCCAGGCATATAGCTGGTGTCTTTTATTTACCCTGTCACACCCATATATAAGCCTGTTCAACTTCCCACAAACTTTCGGGATCCATGTTTATTGATACGCTTACAAACCGTAAATAGCTCAGAACCGTGCACTTCCCTGGTATCACGCTGACGCGTATACGCTCGCTAGTGCTTCCGTTAGCCGGACGAGGATGGCGTCTGGCACGAACAGCTTCCCCTCGGCCCGCACGTTGAGCGGTATCGGACGGTCGTACGGCGTGACGTCCGTTTATCGTTTGGATATGACGCTCAGGGCGTCAACGGAGACTCAGTGTGTCTCATTTACGACCAGGTCGAAAAGCATGAGCGTAACGTTGAAATGCACTCTTCCGACACCGGCGCAAGTCGAGGTTAGGAAGCACGGTCGCGGGTCGTAGAGTAAGGGATAGTATTCCGTGCACGCTTTAGCTATTATCCGGTCCGTTGTGTCTTTGTCCGGTATGGCCGCGGTCATGGACACGATACCGTAATGCACTGCCCAGATAAAGATATCCTCTCTGTCGTGCCCCAACATTATGCCGTATGCAGTGTCTAGGCATTCTGTAGGATGCACGCTCAGTGCCTGATTGATTCACAACAGCCGTCCCGGGGTCTGTAACCTCGTGTTCCTCGATGTTACTGTGATACGCGAGAAAAGCGTAAATAAAAAACACAGTCTGAGGTTATTTTGAAACAGAATAACACGTGAATTTATTCAAGTCATGTGCACAAGGGAGAAAGCTTTTGAAATAAAACTCTCTCACAGATAACACGTTATGCCATATATGTATACCCTAAATCCTAAAGCTCCACCCCTTTATGGGGGGGCTTGCACGTCACTAAATATTACCTCATTTTGTAATACATAACAATACTACAGCTGATGTTATTTTGTAATACATATTAATACTGAATAACTGTCTGTCAGCTAAAAACCATTATGGGGTTAAATGGGATGTGCCTATTCTGCCACCTGGCATATTATATGAGCATCAGTTTCTCTGTAAGAATCTGGGCTTATCTCACGGGTTCTCACGACTTCTAGCCTGTTTACACTTTCAATTTGAAGCTGATTGGATGAGGAAAGATCAATAAAGTCAGCTAAGAGCGAAAACATTCCATTCTCTGCTTCACACATTTGTTTATACAGAAATGAAACACAGAAATTAAGACTCACAGAGACAAGTCAAGATGGCGGATTGAAATATTCAAACAAAATGGCTTCATCCTAAATGCTGTTATGTTGTTATGCCAGACACCCTAATGTCTCAACTTTGTCATACGGTAATATGTGTACACGGCGTCGACATAGACGCGCAAGTGCCCGTGGCGGTAGACCAACCACGCGATGGTAACCGCGGTTGGAAAATCCACATTGAATATCCCTGTGACAGCTCCCCACGAGTATACCACGTCCGTTCCGTAGTACGCCTATCAAACGCCGTAAGAGCGGGCTGACGTGCCGGTCATAGATGGAGGGGGTGGTCGAGCGTGTGGCGTTCGCTAGATACCGCGTTTGCTTTTCTCGCCTTTTTTGTCTTCGGACGTAAGGCGATATGTCTGTAAGGTCGGTCGGCGTCTCATTTATTTGGACGGTGTGTTTCGCGCTTTCGGCTTCATAGCGAGTGTGCACCCTCCCGAATATCTGAGCGGGAAGTAAGGAGTGACCTAGGTCCTGTTCGAATGAAGCGTGGTCAAACGCTCTCCACATGGCTATGTCTTGTTAATAGGAGAAAAATAGAGGTGTATGACCCCCTAAGTTAACCAGTGCTCAGAGTATATATCAGTCCACAACAATGATAAAAAAGCTGCTTGTCCGGATGGAGACAGGGGTAAGGGAGCTAAATGATAAATAACCCCTATTAGGGATGTTGTCTCGTGGGGACTGTGAAGGGTTGTCTGGGAGAAGTCCTAAGACCCACCCAGACCCCATACATTAGTCCCACTTCAATGTACCAAACACATCACCTGGGGAAGCTCCAGCAATGAAAGAAATCACTCACTGTGTCTTTTAACTCCTCCGGTCTCTTTTCTTTGTCGGTACTTGGCGTTCTCCAGCTGATGTGAAGATACAGGAACAATCTCCTCACCGGGGAGGAAGTAGAGCAGCAAAGAGAAAGCCCCAGCGTGGGAGAAATGCGTTAGAGGCGCGGGGGGTGCCATCCCTCCACTTTTTTATCCATGCATCAATAAAGAATTTCACAGCACAGTCCAGCCTTCGCTTTATTGCTACACGGCAGTGCCCGCTGCTCTACCTCCTCCCCGGTGAGGAGATTGTTCCTATGTCTTGTTAATATACCGGGAGGATGTAAGTGTCGGGTCATCGTGACCATGTTCCCATGTACGTTTAGGTTGTACTTGCGCCCGTGGTAGTGTGCACTGTTACTCGGTTTGTAGCTCGTCAGCTGACGGCCGAAGCGCGGGTTGGCTCTGCAGACACTTTAGCACGAACCATTGTAGGTGCTGCTTGTCAGCGATGTAGGGAAATGTTATCTGTTCGGTCGAACTGTTCACTTTCCCGGTTTGTTGAAAAATCTGTTAAAATATCTCCATGGATCGTGCCTCCTTTTCGCGGGTAGGCCGTTGGACGGGGAATGCCTCCGCAATGTGCGTGATACATTCCAAAACGGTAACTGCCAACGCGTAAATATCTATGCTCGGCGTCATCACCAGGAGGGAATCGGTACCCACTTTCCGTATCACCTCGGGGGCGGCGTGTGTGAGCGTGCCTTTATACATACACTTTTGATCGACCCTACACGCCGCTTCCAAATCGCTCGGTTTAAACACGGTCGTGTTTTCGTTTTTTGAAGTGTACACATTATAGACTAAAATATTGGTGGGTTTGACATCGGTGTGAACCACTTTGAGAGGTGTGAAGATAGTGTAACCCGTCCAATATCTGCGGAATCATGGCATCTACCATTCGCAACGATTGCCTCTTCTGTATGCAGTCGTGTAAACTGCAATCCGTGAGATCAAAGGCCATGAGCACGTGCATTTGTTCACATACGCATAATCGCACCACAATATGGGCTGTATGAACAGGATGGTGGAGGTGGCGTTCAACAAACCCTCCTCCAAGAGATCCCACATCTGCGCTTAATACTCAGGCTTTGTGGCGGCCGATACGTCGCACGCTTTGTGTTTAATGGCTACATTGTGATTGGGAAAGACGTCTTGGCAAGCAAATACGGTGGATCGGACGCGTGTTTCTGTCCGGTTGTAACGCGCATCCACCAGCTTGTACACTATCGGCCGTACCATTTTGTAAAGCGCTTCCTGTGACGGCGGGGGCGTGGGCTGCGCGGGGGTTTCAAGGTATAAGAGAACGTCGCTACAATTTGTGCAGCGACCGGCTCTGTTTCCTGCAATCTGCGCTGAGAACTGGTTTAGCTTGTTGAACAATGTTACGTATTTACCGCGATGCAATTCACTCTGCTCAGGACCTCTCGTTAATATACTTAGCATTAAGCTCTGTATTTTAAGGTGCGGCTCGACTGCGTCGAAACCGTCATCGCGTGTTTGTGCCGACACATTGTCGAACCGATTTAAAATGATATTGTGCAAAGGCCTTTTAACAGGTTCTCCGCCACAATAGCAACACAGATCATACAGATCACCGATCAAAGGACGAA